>NC_080706.1:40777500-41077500 GCF_943734765.1 Anopheles ziemanni | reverse complement strand
TTTGTTGTCCACCGGTCCATCCGGTCGAATCCGAAAAGGCCGTCCGAGGGTTTCTTGTGCTGGGGCCGGAATTGAAAGCCGAAAAGAAAAACCCAACCGTACCCGAGCACTTCCAACTCACATCAGTTTGATCTGGGCGGCGGAAAACAGGTGGAAAAGTGTGGAAAGCAAGCCGGCTGCCAGACATCGTCAATATTCCGACGAGGGGGAGGGCAGGGCATTCGCCAGACGAGCGGGAAGCGAGCATCCTTTGGCCTGATCCCGGGTGGGTGTTAATTTCCTTTTGCATAAATTTCGGCAGTTTATTATCACTTTTTACTCGACCGGAAGTCACGGTGCGGAGACGGACGGCGTGCGTCCGGTAGCGGTAGGTAGGTAGGTAGGTAGGTAGGTGTACATTTGAATGCTGCGAGATCAGTTTCTAGCCTTACCTTTGTAAATATCCCTTTGCAATTTTGCCGGCCGTAATGGAAAGGGCATGGCCGGTGTTGTGATGTAGGCAAAATTGAAAATCCCATGGAATTGGGTCTGGCGAGCGAGAGGTTAGCATAATGCTTTCGTTTTGGCTACCAGTATTTTTTTTTTTGCAACGCGTGAAGAGGGGTTGGGTTGTACGTTGAAATATTCTGTTTACTTTTTTTATACATAATCTTACTCACAACGTGAAAGTCTGGTGTATTTTTGAGTATAATGTCTGATTTTTAAATGTGTTCTTAAACATTCTAACATTTCTCTTCGAGTTTTCTACCGATAAAAAGCGTTGTTCTCATAAGTTCATTTAGCCACTTATTATATCCAAATGGTGAAGACAGAATTTTATCAACAAATTGAATACTTTTAGAACGATGAATTTTCGCCTAAATCAAGGAAAAGTAACTTAAAATATTTTACGTAATACTTTTACAGATTTTGGTGTACGGAAACTTCAATATTTTCAAGTGTTATCGGATTTTGTTATTTTGTTAGGGGTGTTCAGGTGGCATTATTTCTAATGTAAAATAATCACTAATAGCTACACCACAAACTTATCATCTATTTGCATGATTCTGAATATGTATCTAAGAGTTTTGTTTCTTAAAAAATACTTTACCCTGTTATGGTTGTTCTGTCGAAGTTTCGATGATTTAAATTACAGTTTGTCGAAAGATATGTGTTTGTTTTGTTTTACCTTTAACGATAGGACAGTTTATAGTGAAACTAAAGAGGAAGGTCTTGTTTTCTCTATATTTCATATCCAACATGTCATAAAGTTAGAGCAGCTTGTGTTTGCGTTGTAGCCTGAAGTTTGCCTCATTGTGTAGTTTCTGTCCAAAGTAACACACGTTGAAGAGTTGCTCTAACTTTTGGACGGATTGAACGATGTTTTTAAAGTTTATGGTTGATGGGATTTGTTTACTCATTAAGTAGTACATAATTTAAGCATAATGAGCGCTTGTGAGAAAGTTTGTTGACCAAGCAGCTTTCTTATGAGTGTGCGATTGAAAACGATGCCGCTTTTGTGCGACGGCGAAAGATAAGGCCTCCTCTACCTCTGGTTGGCTTGAAATACAAAGATGATCGGTAATTGAAAGCCCTGCCCGAGCGCCAATGTTTAGACAAAGTTTTCAACAATGAAAACTGTTCAATAATGTAAACTCAGCCTTCTAGGCAAATAAATGGTTGGAGCATATTTCCCAGCTTTGCTTGTGTTTACAGGCTTGGGAACTTTGTCCGTTTCATCGGCTGAAAGAATGCTGGCCTAAGGAGCGCACATTGTCGGCCGCATGGGTGCGAGAGCTATGACGCAAAACAGCCAACCTATGGGGCCTTCCCCGCGACACTCAAGCCCTCCCTTCCTTCGTTTGGGCGGGGTTCATCGGGAATAAATTTCACCAACAAATTATCGAAAGTGAATTGAATGTTTCTGCCGCATTCTTTGCAGAAAATCTTCTTCTTCCCTTACCGGCGCACCCCGAGCTGGAGAAAAAGGCGCACACCGCCATGACTGTGTCCGTACAGAACGCTAAATACTTGGCATTTATTTTCGCTGGAACAAAAATACCATCCCGTTAAGAATTCGACCCCGATATGATAAGTTCAACTGTTCAACTGTATGTTACTCGGTGGTTATGCGAGATCTTGGAGGGCTTCGGGTGTTCTTGGGAGGCAGTGGGAAAACATTCTTTTTCGCTAAATTTTCCACCCGGCCGAACATTTCCCACGAAATCGCGGCCGCCAACGCCCTCCTCCCCCCTCACGAAGGAAAACCGAAAAACGCAACGCAATAACACACCGAAAAATGGCACCCTTAACCGCACGCTCGCTTTTTCTCAGCCATCCCGCCTGGCCAACGTTACCCCCTCGGGAGTTTGATAGTTATCTGTTGTTTTTACTGCCCCGGGAGCTAATTAATTTGATTCAATTAATTTCAAAAACAAAAGCACCCCAACAAAAGCGACCCCGATCCGAACCGGACCGATCCTGGTAAAAACGAGAGAACGATTCCCTTAGATTCACTCGTCTTTGGCTCCACGTTATAATGGGTAGGAAGGACGAGGGGGGGGGGGGGGGGGGGGACGATCGTGATCTAGAGACACCCTTTGCTTACCCACCCCGGGTGTTGGTGTCCAATGGGAAGCAGTTCGAATGGAATCCTTTTTCTCAGCCGAATGTGCCACTTGCCTTTCCCAGTGCTGATGCTAGATTTTCCCGTTACTGTTTTCAATTGTGGTGATGGTGATGGCGAATTGAAAAGAAAAGTCGCGAATGGGGCGAACCACTTTGTGTTATTGCAGCCAATTTTCCAAATAGCTCTATTCGACGCGGAGGGCCAGTTCTCGTACGGTGCGCGGAAAAGGAAGGAAAATGGAACGAAAACCAAATGCGACTCTTGGTCTCAGGACGGGACGGGTTTTAAAGCAACCACCAGAAGGGCCCGAGGAGCAGTGTGGTGCTGGGGGGAGTGGGGATTATGTAGATGTGATGTTGATTTTGAAGTTGAAATCACATTATGCATCGCCAGCTGAGGCGCACAAACGCTCCGAAAGTGAGAGACACCACGGAATGGAGATCGTCACGACTGCCAGAGTTAAAAGCGGCGCGAAAGCTCGCTTGACATCGGATGGTTCTTTTTTAACCCTCCGATGCGATCTACTCGAGCATCATTTTTAATGCTGTCATCGAGCAGCAGCGTGTTATTGCGTTTGTTTCGCTTTGGTAGTCGTTTTCACTTTCGCCGTAGTGCCAAAAGGGGATAATTTTGAATGACAACTTGGTTTGCTTAAATTCACGATTGACGGTTTCACTTCATCACCACTTCACTATCAATCACCGAGGTAAGGAAAATAATTCCTTGATATCTGCAACAGCGTCTGTCTTTCGATCTTCCATTAATACTACCGACGTTTATTTCAAGATCCGGTTTAATCAGATTTAACGCTGACTTTGAACTCATCAACCTTTGCTTCAGTCGTTAAAAGAGCCGGCTTGTTCCGGAAAGGTGAAATTCCACTTCAATGTATACCAAATTCAGCAAAGAATAAGTCATCTCCAGAGTCCACAGGGTTCTTCAACCCCTCAATACAGGCTATTGATAGCTCCGGTGAAAGCTAAAGAGTTTGTTGATCCCTTACATCCGATTAGGCAATGCCCAGTACTTGGCGCTCGTCAGAACATCAAAGCGTTGATTTTTAGCAAAAGGACATTCCATCCCATCGGGATATTTTGCTACCAGAAAAAGGCTATGCCGACACACTTGTCCTATTGTACGGATTTTGAAGGATATCCGAAAAGGTTATCGCTCAAAGGAACCGGGTCTTCCCGGCGCCCATACTCGTTCATTTTTGCTCCCCCGGTACGTGTGGTGGGAGGAAAAGAAGTTTTCCGGTGAGAAAAGGGAGTGGGATTATTATGTTTCGCCGAACCCGGAGGTCCGGAGGTCGAGCCCGATCTGCCAGTGGGCAGATTTTGGGAATTTCATTTGGCGCTTTAATTACGGCGCCACGCTCCCTCTCTCGAAGGTCGAGGGTCGGACGAAGCGGTAATCAATTAATTTGATTAAACGCGTCTTGATTCTCCCCGGGAACTGGCTCGGAAGCGGAAGAAAATAACTCCTATCAGTCGTTAAGGGAAGGTTTGTTCGGGAAGTTGGCGAGTGTTAGAGGTAGCGGCAGCTCGAAACAATTCTTAACGACCGATGGAACGATCTTCATAACAAGATCTATTTAGCAACGGAAATTTACTCCGTTTGGGTCACTCTTCTTCGTCTTTTGCATAGCTTAAAATTGTATTTGCGTTTAAGCAATTGGAAAAATGAAACTATAAATCCCTTGGTCAATGGTAGAGCACATTAGCAATCAGTTCGGGGAACCAATCTTTGGCTGCTCGGAGAAAGCTTATCGAGAACGCAGCAAATTTCCCGAAAATCAATCTCATCAATCAAAACCATTCTGCTGTTTGATTTATTTCGGGTAGCGTTAATAACAAAAAAACAAAAACAAAAAGTGGCAGAAATAAATGAATAGCAAATTTGGTAAAGGTATCGATAGCTCTATCAGATATCGGACTCTCGTTCGATCATAAGCGCGCCGAGATGGAAAACGCTGTGACGTGTTAGATTGTCCGGACTGGCTGGGAAATTTATCCGCCGGCGGCAAGGACGAGGATCGAGCAGGACGGAGGTAGATTTTTCCGACGCCGTAATCAGCACGAAACACCTATTTTGCGCCAAACAATCTCACCAACACGGGCGTAAGAAGAAGGAGCGTGAGGAGAACATAAGCCGTGGCCAGGCGGCTGGTAGCGACAAAACTCCGGTACGATAAGAAATCTAATCACCTTTGGCGATATCAAATGTCGATTTTCGTCAGTCACAAAAATCATGAACAGATTTCGTGTCAATCCTCCCTCCGCAGCTCGATTGTGCCGATCCCCCGTAGCGCGCACGTCAGTCCGGTGTCCTGCCGAAGGATACTTCGGCTAGCGCTCAACGCCGCTTCCGAAAACATGCCACCCACCCATAACAATCTCCCACCCCCCCTGAAAAGGTCGTCAACAGATTTCGCTCACACAATGGACAACTGTGAAAATTCGCTGGGACTGATAAGCCGCATTTCATCGCCAGTCGAACCTATTGGACTTTCTCTTTCTCTCTCTCTCTCTCACACACACACACACACACACATTGGGACACTCACACGCACACTTTGGGGCAACAATCGAATCCAGTTATTTGGACGATCAGATCGTCGGTTCGTGATCCTAACACCGTCGACATTCGCACATCCGACACTGGTGCTGATTTTTGTGCTGGCCTCTGAAATGTGTTTGACATCTTTTTTTTTTGTTGTTGTTGCCTTCACTATCGTGGCGGAAGATCCGGCAATACCAATCGAAAAGCGAACGGAAATACCGGGCCGCGGACGAAGTATGCGTTTGGGAACGTGGAGGTGGTTTGGTTGGTGTGTTGCCGAATGCCACGCTATTTTGTGTCATACCCGCTTCAAACCCCGGCCGGGAAGCTCCTGCTCTGTGTACGGAAGCTTATCAACTGTGTGTGTGTCTGTTGGCAGGACATGGCAATGTTCGAGGCGTAACACCCAGCATGCACTGGGTCGTCTAGCTTTTGCGGCGTTATTTATACTATCAATATGTAAATATCTCCGAACAAATGCTTCCCAATATCTGTATGTGTGTAGAAAGGAAATGGTGTGCTTGTGGGTGAGTTGAGGCAGTGCGGGGGAGGCATCAGAAATTCAACCTACGGCATCAACGGATCCCGACAGGGCCGACAACCGCTGTGCGAAGCAAATGATGCGACGAAGCGGAAGAAATGTTTTATTTTGCAGTGCGATTTTCCATTGGCCTTTGACGCGATAGTAGAGCAGCGCCTCGTTGACCCAACTTCCGATTAGAGGAAGCGGATCTCCCGTTGTCCCGGAAATACCCAAACGCACCGGCATTCGAGCGGCTCTAGCTTCGTCGAGAGTATTTCGGTACCGAGTTGCATCAAAAACCATCGTACGATTGATCGGTAGAAGGAGGGAAGAATGACATTTATCCCTCAACCTAAGGCTGGGAAAATGAGAGCCCCCCCGGTGGGTTGACAGTGATAACTCCTCGAGCTGCGAGGAAACGGTACGGACACTGTGGACACTTCCTTTTGTGCCACACCTTTGTCGATGCAATCCGGACATAAAGCCGTCAAAGCCCGCCGGACAGCTGACGATGGATCGCCGACAATCCATTATCTTCGATGTGACTTTGAGAATGTGCCACGCTGGATGTTCGGCTGGATCAGAGTGGGATTAGAGACTGTTGAGAGGTTGCGACAAATTTGTGACATTTTCCACAACAAAAGACAAGGCAAGCGGTGGCATTTCCATTCATCGCCCGGGACTTGACGCCAAGTGGCCTGCTCGAGGAAAGGGGTAAAAGTTTTAATAAAATCCACGAAATTTCATCACCGTCCCGCTTGTATACGGTTGAGTACGGCAGATGCTTTTGTGACAAAGTTGACTTTTCGCTTTTCCGGGTTTTTTTATTGTTGTTCTTTTCTTCTCCACCGGGAACAGATTTGTGCGAAACTGGCGTGCCTTGCGTATGACCGGCCGCGTACCGGCTTCGGAATGCTGGAGTGGCTTAAAGATATTCATTTATTCCGACCCCGTGCAACCGGGGTGGGTTTTGTCATTTTTTCGATCAGCACTCGAAGTCTTTTCGATTGGTTCAATATATATTTCGATCGTATTCGTGTTCGGGTGGTTTTTTTTTTCTTCTCCTTCCCTTGCTTGTTGTTCGCCATAGTTATCATCATTATCATTGCTGCTATTATTTGCGTTGGCATTCGTTCTGGAACGATTTTTTGTTCCTTCCCAGCCGCCGGGCGGAGTGCAGCCACCCGGTTGTGTGTGTGATTGTGTGTGTGTGAGCCATATTTTAGAGGCCTTATTCGGAAAATCCGAAATGCTCTCTGACATGACCGGAGGCAATGTGTCGGTGCGCGGGTTGCGCCTACTCGATATTCAGGGCCCTCGAAATGCCCGAGCGCAACGGAATGAATTTGAAATTCTAATCGAAACCCGTTGCTCGCAAACGGAACGGAAAGTCAATCAGACCGGATAGTTGGAAAAGCGTGCGGGCTCGCATTTATTGTTTCGTTCAATAGAATTTCTTTTTTTATTTATTGTTGCGTTCGGCTGAATTTAATTCGCAAATTCCAATCGGGGGCGGGCAGAACGTTTGGAGAGCGACCCCCAGAGCGGTTCACCTTTTGGTTGACTATCGTCTATTATTTTATGTTAAATGGCCAGCATGTTTGATCTAAAATGTAATTTATGTCCATATAAATATTGACTTTAAAAAAAACGAAATGAATGTCCTCCATTTTTTTGGGTTTTGTTTTTTGTATGCCTTTAAAATTACTTCAATAGTAAATTCCCGAAATTCAAAAACCCCTTTGCCATAGAAATCATTTCAGCGGCCATTGCATTCAACATGTTTTGTGTTTGGTCTGTGAAGATTGTATTGTAAATTTTTCATTCAAAGGCCTTAACCTAATGTTGTTTTAAATGTCACCCTTTATCCCCGATAGCAGATAAAAATGCGTTACATACAAACTTAGGACTGCTTTTACAATTAAAATAGTCAGAATCAAAGCGAAAATGTAATGAATCGAGCAACTAATTAGAATAGCAGTTTCATGATTTTCATGTTTGCATCCATCAGCACTAATGAATTGAAAAAATTGAGTATAATAAATCGGAAGAGTAAGCTCGATGTTCTCTTTTGTTTTTCAGACATTTTATACGAAACTTGATATGTTTAACTTCCTATAATTTGTATGATCGCAATAAAGTAGTTTAATGCTCACGAGAAGGGAAATTTCATGTTTTGAAAAATTCTTACGCTTCGCCGTTCAAAGTTCAACTAATGTTGTTATCACGAAAGTGGTCAAAATAATAAAGAACGAACGGAATGGAACGCGAGAAACCGAAATTTAAATATTTTACGAATTTATTTTTCAACAAAAGCTAATGCCTAATAATTTTCAACTTCTCGCTTTCTGCAGCCGTCACAGTTCGTAAAACGCATCGTGCAAATTCACCGCGGCCAATTTGTGTGTACTTTCGTTGTCATTATACGAGCAGATAGCATACATAATTAATACCTGGTCCAAATATACATGGCTAATGGAGACAGTTCGTTGACACCGGGAAAGTTCGTGGATATTTCTGGCGCTCGCTAACTGTGTTGAATGATTCCCATCCATCCATCCATCTATCTCTGCCCGTGAAGAATCGCATTGCTTAAAATTGAAATGTGATGTCGCTCTTAGGCGGGAGCTGATGGAAGAGAGACACATATTTAAGGCACACCGGAACTGCATTAGGGCCATACATCATAATTATGGTTCGAGCGCAGGCCACGACGACCACAATTCATCGTAATTTCAAGTTTCGCGCGTCCCGTGTTTCCTGTGACTTGTCGGAACAACGCCGTCGAACAACGGAAGCGTGCGTGAAGAATGATTCCGGCAAGGGCATTTTTCTTTCCATTTTCGTTTTTCGTCTTCGGCGAAAAACCCGAAAAACTCCTTACCCGCAGAAACATTCCTCGTAGATTAGGAATTTTGACGATAATGGTCGAAAGCACTTAGGTCGAAGGCTTCGGATACCGATTTGGCGAAACGAAAGACCACCTGCGACTCAAGGCTTGTACCGCCAGCAAAACGTTTCGGCAGGGTCGCAGGAGGTTTTCGGTGCGTTCGTTGGTGGGTAATTGAACGAAACGGACCACCGCAGCTGATGTGATAGTGCGGATATTGGCGAAACGGTTTTTTATAGCACTGTAGTGCTTGGTCAGCGAGAGCGAAAAATAAAAGTTTACTCACTTACAATTTTGGTCGGCGATGTAAAATAACATTAATAAACTGTTGCAACAGAGCAAGACTTGATGGTTAACCTATATGAAAAGTCTATTATTACTTTTTATAGAAAACCAAAAATGAACTTGATGAGTTTTGCTCTTGTTCTTTACATGCAATTAAACTGTTTCGGAAGGAAAATACATTTTTAATTACGAAATCTTGCACCAACGACGAATTTTTTAACAAACAAACCGAACGACGCTGAACCTACCACGTTGGTGGACAAAAAATGACACTTCAAAAAGAGGGCCCCGCATACCGGAAGTTGATGAACACATTTTACACGCCCTTTACCTCGCGCTGGATGGAAAAAATAAACGAAAACACGTGACTTGAACAATTTTCCCACGTTGCGCCGGCAAGACGCTTCCACGAGAACGGCCAATGGACAAATGTTATTTTGTTTACATTAACATTTTCTATCGTAGGCTTCGTTTTTCTTCCTGCCATCTCCTGTAAGAAACAAACAGGAATGGTGGAAACGCAAGAACAGGCGAACGGATGCCGCTCTCGAAGGATAAGGTGGCGAAAGGTCCACGGGAACTATCCTGGCGGAGGTGAGAAAAAGCTTTCGCTCCGGTCACCTAGAGGATCGTTTGGAGAGCCCGGGCGAAAAATCAGAAACCCGGGAAATTGCTTATCCCATACTGAATGACACCAACGGGCGCAAACGGTGCAGGGGGTGGGTGGGTTGAAATGTTCCTCCCAGCTCCAAGCAACGAACGTGGCCAGAACGGAGACAGAAATTTATTCTGCATGTAATTTCGCCTTAATTGAATTACGCTTTTTTTGCGCTCGGGGTGTGCGCTTTTTTTTATTAAATTTACATTGATTTTCGCGCGCGCCTTCCTGGCAGTCGTCCACCATCCCCCCCACCACCTCGAACGTGGGTGACAGTGATGCAAAAAGGACACGATTTTCTCAAACGCTCGTCGAGTGTATCCCATTAGAAAGCACGCTGATGATGGGAGCGCCGGATGTTGGCCGCTGCTCCGGCGGATGACGATGATGTTGTGCACGATGAAAGTGTGGAAGTAGCAGTTCATGAGGAAGAAGAACAAGCATGAAAAACCGGGAAAACCCCAGGGAGCCCCAGGGATGTCCATCCCAGCGGGGTTCTGCAACAAGGGGATAATCGTTATCAGCGCTCCCGTTCATCCCCAATTCGCCGAACGGTTGGAGGACTGGGAGGTGGTGGTCCGCATCTGCGGGGCATCAGAGATTGTCCCGGGCATGATGGATGGTTTGATCGGTTTTTCTAGAAAATCCCAATTTTCGGTTGTGCGTGAAAAAGGGCTAGCGTTTATTTCATGCGACAACAAGCGATTCGTTAGTTCACTAGAGGAATAAAAAGCACATCTCTCCAACTGAGGTAAGATCAAAAATGACAAATTTGAAACCACCAAAGTGTGCGCCGATAGCAAACCCTGGCTTTGATTTGTTTGCCATGTTTGCCGCACTTCCAATTAACGCCAAACGCTGTTGATGACAAAATAGAAATAGTTATAATAAAAAAGCATTTCACCAGTTCATTTGAAGCCTAGCCGATGGCGCATTGGTTCACGTCAAAAACATTTGGATGTTCGTTTTTAGTCCCCCTTCATCCGTGGAGTTGTTTTTTCGACCACCCCACGCCCACATGTAACGATGATTTCTTTTATAAAATTACATTAACTTCAAACGCCTTTCATCCATTTTCGTCGCCGGCGTCCCTCGGCGCATGATAATTAGATTATAAATGTGACAGCTCGGTTCACGGGAATGTGATGAAAGATTAATTAAATGTTTGTTTTGCTGCAACGCTGTGCCGTTCGTTTTCATGTTTTGGTGGACGCGCCTTTGAACTGTCCAATCTGACGCTGTCAAACATAGGCAAGGGACTGGTGGAAACTTTTTTTATTTTTAGCCGTCGGTAGGTACGTTTGTTAGGTGCGCTCGAGCATCAAAAGAAGCTGTAATTAAAAATATTTCATCAGCAGTGCACTCCCTTGGGGTAGTGAAACCATTTGGCGACCGGTTCAATAAAATCTGTGGATATTTTGTTTATGTTTATTTATTTATTGGGTCCATCGGACATTATTAGTCTACATGAACACTTATGAACTATATAACAAAACTAGGCAAAACGAGCACGCAGAGAGTCACGGAAAGTTACTTGGGACATTTCAAAGCTAAAGAGGTCTGAGTTGTCATTAAACACTGCGGTCATGGCATTGATTGGTTCTGATTGTCCGAAATTTGTGCGAAAATGCCTTTCTATTAGAAAATGTCGAGGCCGAAGCATTCTTTTTTTTCCTGGTACATTTCAATAGGAACAACAAACAACATCCATTACTCCCCTGGATGGCTTCATTGAACGGAAAATGGACGATATTGGGAGCGCCGTGAAGTATCACCTTCAAGACAGTTGTGCAATACCATAAGCCGTTTCTCAAAGTATCACAAATTAAAGCAATTGCTCAAACGGGCCCCCGCGAACCTCTCTGTGCCGTGTTCCCAAATGTGCCGTAATAAACTGCGCACTATCGACAATTAGGTGTGTGTGTGTGTGTGTGTGTGTGTGTAGGAAAACTCGGCGGAAAACTAGTCCCGGTGTGCACCCGTGACCAACTACCGAGTGGTAATAAATTATTCGCCGGTAATGCCCATCGATGGCTGGCAGTACTCGTAAACTCCTTCACCTGCCTTCTCCTCCTCCTTCTGCCGGGCACCTCGAGCTCACCGTGAACCTGCTGACCTTCTTTTCTCTGGTAACCCACTCCCCCTTCACTACCAACTCGCCCGCACTCGCCTAGCACCCGAGCGGCGTCATTGTAAACGATGTGCTCGGAAAAGGAGGCGGAACAGGTTTGGAAATTGCTTACAGGATCGTTTTCACCTTCCGACCATCACCACCATCAGCCACACTACCTGCAACGGTTTGGGGTTGGAGCTCGCAAGTGGGCACCGCGGGGTGCTTGGAGCACTGCTTGGAACTACCGCTGGAAAGACACACTTTTCCGAAAGGAGCGCAGGACTGCCGTGGCGTGACAAATCGGTTTTGAATCAGTCTCCTACACTCGGCAGGATGTCGTCACGGTGATGGTGATACCGGTTGCCAACCGGCGTGAGTTGCACGCTGCGGTTAGCTGGACAGTTTTGCCAACCGGTCCGATTAAACCGTTACAAAAGTCTTTGATTGAATTTCTTCACCCAAACTGTTTCCTACGTTCTTTTAAGTATTTGTTTTCGAAAATGTTATAAAAAGCTACATCATTGCACAATTCTTATAACATTTTACATTGCTTTACTAAGAGTTATCATAGTTCAACAAGCTCGTGAAACAATCTGTTCATGCCACAAACAAATATTGATCAGAAAATTTAAGCAATATGCCACTAACAACATAAACAGAAGAAGATTGAACGCATGCTAAATGTCCGTACAATTCCGTTGGTTTATTCATACGTATTTTTCATTCGAGATGGTTAAGAAAATCTCCAAACATTGACATCATAAATTACCGTAGATGTTGGTAAAAAAAAACTTAAAACATTCATGTATCCCTTTTTTAAATATTCAATTTGTTTAATTTAGTGTGAAGGGTTATTCAGAAAACTATGTCAATGACCATTAAATGAGAAATTAATCAGTTCTAAAATATTTTAATTAATTAATTTTACAGTTTTCCTACACGAAAAAGAAATGTATATAAATATGTGAAATACTCATTCTTCACGATTTAATTTCGGTACATTGGAGAAAACCTTCGAAATACCTATGCTTATTTGCACATGAAAATATGAATATTGTGATTAATTAAAACAAAGTTTTGATGAAAAGCCACAATGGTTCCTTGGGACACTTTTGTCCCATTCCATGGTTCCCTTGTCGACCGCTGTGCAATCCATCGTGGTTGCGTTGCCAAGATTGCTGTCTCTGGGAGGTGCATAAAATATTGCTAAAACATGCCATGCGTGAATGTATGCATTAAAGGTGTTGGTGTGCATGCACGAAGCGTACACGTAGCGCTTGGGCGAACGGAGACCCGGCTTCGTCGGCCGCTTTTCCCCCGGCGCACCGCTCGACGTGGCCTTGAGGTTGGGAGCAATAATTTTCCTACCGGCAGGACCAATCCGCACGAGTGCTCTGCCTCCCAGTCGGCGATCCTGGAGCTTCGGTCGGTCGGTCCGGTTGGTGGCTTGTTGAATCGGGCGATATAGAGAGTTTGCCGTGCCAACCGCACGCTCCGCAAACCCATTCCGCTGCGCTTCCACCGGGCCAACACTACACGCCCATCGGAGGGAGAACTAGTTGAACGAGTTTGTTGTAACCCAGACTTGAAAACTACTAGAAAAGCACTCGAACGAATACACTTCGGCTCCTTCAGGCTTCCTTTCCCGCTGGCTGGCATGGGTGGTTCCGCGAGCCTGCCCGATGGTGGGCACATGTACGGCTGCTAGTTTCGAAGTTGCGCGTGCAGCCTTTTTTTTCATTCTACCATCGCGACTTCCTACCTCCACTTTCCAGCTCGTGGCATGGAAACTATCGGTACGGTGGCGATGGGAAGCACGAGGGTGGCGGAAGGGTGCCATGTTATGATTAGGAATTTATTGTAATAACACCTCTAAACGGTTTCGTGGTGTATCGCCGTACAACGATGCTCGAAATGATAAATGGTTTCGCCAGCGGAAGAAAGGTGCGAGGAAACGCTGACGATGTTGGTGTTAGGCCCGACGTCTAACACGCAGCCAGCGAAATTCTAATTCTACCGGATATCCTCGCCAAATCAGAGGTATGGAAGGTACCTTGGAGCCGTTCATTTTTGCGTAGATTAAGTGGTTCTACACAGCCGTGTACTTTTTTAGGCTTTGGTGAGAACGACTAACATTTTGACTAATAACTTCACGGAACGTTAGTTCTTATATTTGCAAGAAATAGATGTTGCTGGCCAGAGCTAATTATTTTGCACAGAAAAAAGTGTGATGGTTGAAAATATGAAAAATTAAAGACTTTTTCTGGTTCGTAAACATGGTAAACAGCTTTATGAATGACAATATTGAAATGAAACTGAATAAACGAACCCACAGTTTTGAACATGACATGCATGTCTGTTCTCCCTCGAGAGAACTTGTTTACATTAGCGAAGCTAGAAACAGTTTGACGGTCAACGAAACTGTATTATTGACTTGGACATATTGACATTTTGATTAAAAATAATCAAATAAGATCTTAGTGTGTAAGCTTGAACTGCTAATATTTAGTATTAGATAGTATGAATCTGAGAAATTTAGCAAAAGCATACACAGTCGCATTATTATGTTCCCTAGTCAGGTAACAGTTAAGTGTACAAGCTGGCGTTAAACACCAACACTAAGTTGGTTCGAAATATTAATTGTAAATAAACCTTGTAGATCATACTTTTCAAAATATACATGATTGGGAGAGTTCGTAAAACGCTGAAATTATTCAGAAATATTCCATCCCTCATCAACAAACTAACATAACGTCATTTAAACTACTAACATGCATTTTAAGGTGTGAGTAAAACTGCTGTGGCTAAAAATATTACCGAAGGTGTCTGAAATTCAGGCGAATTTTCATGTTTTCTGCAAGAAATGTTTGATTATAAATGTTCATTCTTCCAAGAAGCGTTCTTTGTATTTTGTATTTCCACAAACGCAAAACGGCGGTATTTGTTATTGGAAGTTTCTTAGAAAAGTTCATGGCATTTCGTTGAAAGCGAATAAGCTCATGTGTATTGTGCGTCTTCACCTTTCACAAGAATCAAGAATATTGCCGCGCATACCATCAACTGAAATCAATTTCATCTGCGAGTTTATGAATTATGCGATAATATGTAGTTGCGATACCTCGTACGAAACCTTTTGTAGCACGTGTGGAATGCTAGGATTGAATTCCCACAACCTTACCCTCCACGTGTGCGCCCCGTGTGGTCCTAGTTCGTAAGATTCATACTTTTCTGTCGTATGAAAGTGACGGGTTGAGAGTACGTCAAACCGTCTTCACAAATTTCGCCGGAAAACTCATTCGCCCACGACCGACTCGACGGGCCCAACCGCTGGCGGTAGGCCGAATGTTTTCGTTTATCCTTCAGGCTGGCCGTGTTCAGGGAAGGATAGGCATAAGCAACCGCTCTCGCCGAGTTGGTGCGCGCGGCAAGGGAAAACCTCGGCCGGAGCCTAACAAGGGAAGTCGTTTGAAAATGCTAATTGAAACAACCTTTCAAATCAACTGGGAAAATCCGCCGAAATTTGAGAAAGGCCCGTCAACACCACCACCACCACCACTGCCTCCGGCTCCGATGAAAAGATCGGCCGATCGATTCTCGCGCGGGAGGCAAAAGTGAGGCAAAAAGTCAGAACTTAAGCCCCGTTCCCTTCGTGATGTAGACAAAACATGACTTTGGTGTTGTTTTTGCTCGATGCCAAAGCATCTTATGCCGAGGGAAAATGGCCCACTGCGCCCTTTACGCCCACCTACTTGGCTGTACGGCTCCCAGCCATCGTAGGCAAGTGGAAGCTGTTTTTGTTGCGAATGATATGGGTCTTTCCAAATCCATCGACTTCCGTCCGTGGTACAACAACATTCGCTTTTTCGAACGATCCGCCCGACACGGAAACACTTTCCCCAAATGGCGGAATGAAGGCGTTAGAAAAATCAACATGTTCGCTGGTTTAACCGATCCGTCTTCCGAAAACTGCCCTACCCTCGCGAAGATCAAAGACTTCCCCGACCCCAGTGAAAAATCCATTCCTGATGGTAAGAAAAAAATTCCATGACACTAATTCGGACCATTTTCCGTTTGTTTTCTTCCGTTGCAGGTACGTAACCTTCTCGAGCAGGAAGGGAAAAACATATACACACGCACAAGTTTCGACGCTCAACGAAGGCGTTCTAAAATAAATTACGATCGACCACCAACCGGTGACGAGTTCGGACCAGAGGAAACCAAACGCACGGTGAAAGAGCTTATGCACATGTGCGAAAGTTTCAGGAAATGTTTGTCCAATTTGCAGCCAGATTAAACGCTTTTCGGTCGTTTTGCATCCCCCATTTCACACCCACACACGCACACACACACGGACCCATGATTTCCTTCTTGCAAACGGTGCACTAAGCCGAACACAATTTCCATTCCGAAGAGTGAATTTTAATCTGTCGTTCCGGTCACGTCCGACCACGGGAAGGTAAAACTTCACGCCAAAAAATGAAACTCTCAGAAAATCCCTCCCTCCCTCCCTCCTTCCGATCCCAATGGCATTGTCAACGACCTATCCACATCTTCGGACAGCTGCCGATTCGGACACACTTTCCCACAGACCGATCCGTCGGCAGCCGTTCTAACATTGAGCTATCACCGCGCTGCTGATAATACCGTGCTGTTGAGCCTCGAAGCCATCCGTTAGACTGACATTTCCCGGGCCGCGAGTTGCGGGGCTTGCGGGGTCGGTCGATGGCCGGCGCTGCGGAGGATAAAAGGGCAAAGTTAGAGCAAGTGGGCGGACGGACGTGCTCATCATACAACAAATTTCACTTTACTATGGACAGAGTCAAAACATGCAAAACATTCTGGCGTCTTTTTTTGTCATCGGCAGCCGAATTAGGAAACGACGGCCGAAGTGGCGTCCATCTGACGTTGACCCATCGTCGGGTCAGGTTGGGCGGACTTGAGTTGCGATTTTTATTTCGAGCTCCCTGTCACAGTCACAGTAAAAATGCCCCCACCCACCGGCTCCGGAAAAGCACTTTTACGTTTGTGTTATTTGTCCGCCGAGGAAGTTGTCAGTTAAGTTGACGCAGATAATGATTTACCAGGTCCGGTGATCGGACGGCATTATTGGATTAGGCAAGCGTCTTTCGCCGCGCGCGATGATGCCCGCGATGAAGTGTGCTTTAGCTGGGAAATGTGTGACCGATGATGATCGAAAGAAAGGTTTTCGATGTTTCTACTTTGACGGGTGACAATGCTATCGGGCAAGCTCCGATGAAAGCGAGGTGGGTTTATCTAATCCTGTTTCTAATTCAATTATGATGGGAAGCAATTAAGTACTTGTTATGATTTTAAAATCTCTCATGATTAGCTTGCAGAACAATTTAACAAGCAACTATTCAATATTCATGGTTGTATAAATGGCCATGATACGTAAAATCTGTAAAAACACATCAATAAGAAATAGCAGATTTAAAACTCCTGGTTGAATATAAAAAAAATTACTCCAAAAATTTGTGTTGGGAAAGATTTTCAGAATTTTTCTAGAAGTAAGATTTTAGCGTATGCAATAGCAATTTATGTGACAGACTAGGCATGACTTTTCTGTTTGGGAATCTTTGAAAGCATCGACATAATGTTGCTGCATTTGAAGGTTAAATTATCTATTTTAACTCTGAATGTGGGACGTTTATTGAGTACTACTCATGTTAAACATTCCGGAACCGCAATGGATTATCCTGCTGCTGTGAGGAGTTTTCATCCTTTTCTCGCAAGGATCAAACCTTACGTCGCGACTTAGGTAAGGGATTCTATTTTTGTAAACGGCCAGCGAAGAACGTTTCTATACTTATGTAAGTACAATATTCAAATAAAAAAAGAGCTGAAAGCATGCTCTCAACTACTAAGCTTTTTTACGTAAGCTTGCATAGGTCACAATGTTCAAAGAGGCGCTTGCTCATGTTGCCTCTTCAGAAGAGCTCACCATTTCTTAGAACTGTGAGTAAGTTGATGACGATTTCATTTCCAAGAGAAATAAATACAGGCTACTAAAATGATTCAAGTGAATCCAAAGATGGAAGTGGAAAACTGAACGAAATAGAATATATTGGTGGGTGTTAAAAACTCAGACCTTTTGCATAGCATTTAAGGTAGATCTTTATAGCACTAAAACCAGCTTACTGCTTAAATGCCAGCTACGATTTTTTAAAGCTTATATAAAGAGGCACTGTGCAAACTCTTATTATTTCAGGAATAAAAATAATGTAAATTTTTGGAACACAAGATGTTTTGAACTATTTTCGACAATGATCCAGAGTGAAATAATTGAAAATTGATAATTTTATTCTTTTGTACTGGCTTTAAGCTTCTTTGTTATAAAGAAAAAGAGAGAGAGCAAATGTTAAAGAATAGTTATATTCTTCATAATCAAATTGCAACCACTGTTTAAAAATGTGAAAGTGGTTAATTTTATTTTATTACATAATTTATAAACGGGTTGTCGATGGGACTCAAGGCTCAACTTTCTTCCGGCAAACAATTGTATCGACACACACCCACACACACACACACACCAAAAAACCCCAACGATTCGTTCAGTAATCCAATCGAAAACGGCGATGGAGCAGCGATTGATAAAGCCGTCTGGGTGGGGTTTTGGTTTAGGTTTAAGTGCGGGCTGGGTTGGAGGGCGGAAAAAGTTATTTCGGTCGATCAATTGAATCTACACCAGCGCGGTTTTGGCGCAATCGGCCTCGCCTTAGTTCGCGATTGCTCCGGCAAAGTTTCCCGGCAACATTTGCCGAATTTCCGGGCAAGGGTGTAAATATTATCTGCCCAAAGTGTTGCGAGTAAGAAGTAGAGGGAAGTACATTTCCTTCCAGAAAACGTGGCGGCAACCCTGAACAGAAAAAACCCCTTGGAAAAGCATTTTCATCAAATTCCGAAACGGGAAAAGTTTTACTCGATTGATTGAGCTTTTTCGAGCCTTATTTCTCTTTTTTTGCTTAGGAGAATGGAAGGAAATCCCTCCGCAAGTGACAAGTGGCACATTTTCCGGCCGCGTTCGCAGGTAATAAGATGCAAACAGCCGTAAACGGTCGGAGCCCATTTGGGGGGGAGGGTGTTCGCCGTGCGTGCTCATGGCCCACCGTTTGTCCGTTTGTTCATTGTTGGGAAAGTGTTGTGTTGTATACACTTCGTTTTTTTTTTTTTATTTTAAGCCCCCCCGTTTTCTATTCGAAGCCCATTTTCCGGCATTCAAAGTCGTGAACCGTGAATGACACGCTTTCTGTGGGCGATGAAAAAATGCAGGGTTTTCCCGCGCCCCGGTATAAAGACATAAACCGAAGGGACATTTTCGGCGGGGTGTGTAGAAAAAAAAAGGGAAAAGGATGGAAGAAAATTGAATATAGGTGTCGATTGATTGTTATTTTCCTTCGCCAACCAAGCGGGGCCGGGCTGGATCAACCCCTTCGCAATTGGCTTCGTTATGGCGCACGTTGCTCCGGTGATTCGGTGGAAGCGGCACTTCGTGCAAGGTGAAGCGTAGAGTCTGACGATGTCCTTGGGAAAAGGTGTCACGGGTAAGGTGTGGATGTGTGTTAGAGGAGGGGGAGCTCGGGTATAACAGGATTGTTATTATGTTTCATTCAATTTCCTGCCGCGCGCCGGTGACATCGCGAACCGGGATCGTGGAAGCTCGGGTTTGATTCGATTTTCGATAGGTCGTTTACGGGTTTGATGTTTTATTTATAAACATAATCGTTTGGAGCGCCACCGAGGCACAAAGAAGGTGGGAGTGGGGGGAGGGAGATTTTTCCACCACCACCTACTCTTTATTGGGAAAAAGGCGCGAATTAAACGAGGCTCGTATTATTTTCCTTACCTCATCGTAGCGAGGAGCGATCGTTAGGCGTTTGCCTTTTCTCACAATGACATTGATCGACGTTAAGCAGTGAAGTGGGTTGTAAAGCGTCGGGGGCGACTACTTCTACCGTTTAGCGTGTCCTTCGGATCTCCTGGCGGGCCAGAAATAGCTAGGCAAACTTCAGGAAACTGGAAACAATCGCCCAAAACATCGGCTGAAGCTGTCCCCGTAACTTGTTGAGTGCGTCTGTGAGCAGGGCAAACATCGTGAAGTGCTAACTGCTTCACTTTGCTGCCGTGTCAGAAGGACAATTAGTCAGCGCCACCAGCGCATCGTCGTACCCGGTTTCGGTTCGGAGGGTGCTCTTACATGTGTTGTTCGTTTGCTTAAATTGTGCCTTCCGTTTGTGGCTGTTTGTGCAACGCCGCTTGCAAGGAAGGGAAAACTCGCCTGCCCGCTCTGATTCTAGATCGTCCTTCGTTTCGGCAAACCGAAAGTCAGAGTTCAAACGTGTTGCTTGTTTACCGAAAGGCGAGCCCTGGTGCGTCGGGATCCAGGAAGCAAAGGCTTTTGTGGGCGCCCGTTTGTTCATTTCTGGTGCGAGTCGTAAGAAAATGCATTTGTCATCCGGTTGTAGCATCTGCGGGTCTCGGGAGGATGCCTTCACCCAAGGAATTCACGCACACAAAACACTCATCAGTTGCAGCATTGATTTGGTGTGATTGAAAAACGACGCTATTTTGAAGGAGAAGACGAAGCGAAAAGGATCATACATAATAGGAAGCCACAAAGCTTTCGTTCTTGCAGTTCCTTCCACCCCGAAGGATGTACTGATGAAGTGAACGGATCACGGTACGAAAAGGGCACTCGTCGCAAGTTGCAATCAACCCGATACACCCACATCCGCAGCACAATTGTTGCTGGGCTGGAAGGACACATGTTTGCCGGTTCCGGAACCGGATCGGTGCGGCATTGATTGTCAATAAATTCCTGTCTCCCAGCCAACATACGTTCAACCATTTGGTGCAAGTATAGTGTGGGTTTTCTTCTTGTTCCGAATCAAGGAATCAAGACTAGGCGCCCCGGCGCGAAAGCGAACGATTTTTCCTTCAGAGAACACACTTCATTTTCCCGGTTGCATCGGCAGAATATTTAGCCCTGGATCAGCGTTCCGTTTGTGCCGTTTCTTCTCGACAGCGCCGGGAGTGATGCACGTCTATCAGTTCCGCCGTGATTCCTGTGTGTTTTCCGGCGTCGGAACGGGATGCATTCACCCGACCAGTGCAAGTTCTATTTCTTCTTCCCTGTAGCCTTGTCCCGCGTCACAAGTTCTAGTGCAGAACACTTGCCGATACAGCTCCAAACCCGAGCGAGATGTTTCGAAACGGTTCTCCGTTGTCAGTCTTCAGTTGTCGCATGGTTCTTGCTTTCGCTCGGTTGGAGGTGATTGGATGCAAGCGAAGGTGCAATAAAGAACCTCGAACAATTTCAATAATTCAACAACTGATGCAGTCACTACCACCACTGTGTGTTGCTCCAAATTTGCTAGCGGTCGCCGAATGAAAAATCATGAATTTCGTCAATCGCCCGTGAAACCGTTTGCGACGAGGCTAGAAAACACTTTGTTTAGAAACTTCACGCAGGCAGCGTCGACGGTTTGGAGGAAACGACATTTTAACGGAACTTAGCGCACTTGGGTTTTATTTTCTCTTTGAACGTCACCAAACTCCTCCAGAAGTGTGTTAAGCTGAACTGCTTCGAAGTATTCTCGACAAATGTCTGCCTCGATGGCTCGGTGGTATGACTCTATTTATTCTCTCTTTGTTTTACTCCGCAGCACTCGAACGTCCGAATGGCGGAAGCACGTCGATGAATAAATCTTTGGGAAACACGCTTCCCGCCACGATGAATTCCGAGGGGGAAAACGGGGGAAAAACCACCCGCTCTGAAGTTGCCATTTTTCATTTTTGGGTTTTTTGGAAAACTTCGCGATTTGATTGGCTGGAAATAGAGTTTTGCCGAGCGAAAAGCGAGTGGGCGAAACGTGACACTTCCCACGCCTCACTTCCGGCTACTATGATACGGCGGATGCTCGAATGTTCACGTGTTCTAATATTGATTGATGTCGCGTTTGACCTCCTCCAGCATGCCGTTTTTCCAAGCTCCGGCCAGTCTCTCGCCCGTGTATAAAACCGAGGGAAAAATGGGAGTGGAAAAACCAAATCGCTTTCATAAAGAGCTTCTCACAGCTCGCGTCCCAGCAACAACCATCGATTGCAGTGCGCGGTGTGGAAATAAAATAAACTCTCCACAAACGGCCCCACGCCGCCGGATGGCCAAACCGGTGCATCGCGAAACATCCGGCGGTCGGTCGGAGTCGGGGGATGAAAGTAAAAAACAAAAAAAGAAACGGCGAGCATAAAAGCGCATTCCAATTCCGGGTCAACTTCGATGGGTGCTCTCTTTATCAATGTTTAAAACAGCGGTAAAACCCATCGACAGAAGTGGACTCGGCTCAGCCCGAGTAAACAAGCGTCAAGGCGGCGCGTCCTCGAGCGTTCAGGACTGATCACGGAACTCGCGCCACCACTCGAGAGGGGATAGAAAGAGAAAGAGTGAGTGAGTGAGAGTGCTCGAACGCTTTTGATTTTGTATTCCAGCATTCCAAACCGGGCAGTGTTTTTATTTGACCCCCGCAAAGGGGTTTGGTAGCCGGGAAAAAGGCGACTCGAAACAGGATCGGTTGGAAATTGTGTTGTCAGAGTAAAAAACAAAACAAAAAAAAACGGAAAAAAGCTCGACATTCAAACACAAAACTCCGAACAAGCACGAAATGAAATGCACTCCAGATACTTCTCGTGCAACGGTCCGAGGGTGGTCCGAGTGCGGGAGGTAAAATGGCACACAAGAACCCGATAAAACAACACTTTGGAAAGCGGATGCACCGAAAGATAGCCAGCATGGTTCAGGAAAGTGTTATGAAAATTCGCCTATTGGAAGGTGGTGTAGCAAGGCCACTCATCCCGCGGGGATGGGCGATTTTGATGACCACTTCGAGACTCCGGCTCACTGAGCCGCTGAAGGATCTCTTGGGCTAATGAAAAATACATCGTGCTCGCCCTTTTTTCTGCTCTCAACTTCAATCGCTTCGACAAGCGAAGGCTTCAGCCTACAGCCAAGTGCAATTGCGAACGGGAGAAAACGGTTGGCCCACGTCGGTGGAAAAGATGGCGAGAACAAGTGGATGCACATCAGAAGAATCCCCCTCCGGTGATCCATGCTATCGGATCGAAGATGACATCCGGCAGGTCCGGATTGGGATTGCAGCAACAATCGAGCGTGCGGTTGCTCGTCGTTCATGGTTTTTGTTTATCCAGCTTTTTTTCCCAAACCTCCAAGCGGCGGTTGAATCGTGGCCAAAAGCAAACATCAACCCACCGGGCGGAGGGGGAGTGGGAAAACCCGTGTGCGAAAAGCCCAAAGAAAAGCGCCATCGGTTGCGAAGGATTCATAATTGAATTCTCTCCTTTTGCGCACTTCGCGTTGCACTTTGCTGCGATGCGGAAGGATGTATTTTTCTGTCCCTCCCTCTCGTTCTCTCTTTCTCTCTTGCTCGTTGTTTTGTTCCATGTTTCCATTTCGTGGCATAAATTTCCTTTCCGGTTGTGTCATTCCGCGCCGTCGGCTGGTGAAAAATCGAAAGGCCGATGGTGGTGGGACGGGCGAGGTTATGTGATTACTGCTTCCGGCGCAGACGATGAGTCACATTTGGCATCCGTCGCAAGTGCGTCCTTCCGGCGCTCTCGATATGACTCGGCCGTGTTTCAGTTGAGGGCGGACGAATGGCGTAATGAAAACAGCGCTTTTTTGGCACGCATCCATCCACTCAAAAGTCCTGTCCATGCCACACTTTTGATAGAGTTCGGTGGTTTCCAAATATAGTTGCTCGCGGCTGCAAGCGAGACTTTGGTGTGTAACCATGGGCTTGCGATTTGCTTGACGTTTGGCACATTAGAGTGGAATAGGTCGCAATTATGAACCTGTTTAAGATGGGTTCTTTTTTTCAATCCGTGTTTTGATTTATGTCTGAGTAGTCATTCGAGATATTTCGCTTATGAATAAAGCGTTCCATTTAAATTTGGTGCACGTAAATGTTGATTTGTAAGACGCTGAAAAACTGAAAATAATAATTAAAATGAATATTTAAAGAATTGGGGTGAACTATTGTTCCAAAAATAGTTTCTTAGGTATCTTGCGTAAGAAACAAAATACGTTTACAAATACGCTTAAAATACGTTTTGTTTCTACATTAAAAACGGTCGTCATCATATTCAGTTCGATTTATAATGTTCCTCACCAAACGTCAACCCTTCTTGTTTGATACAAATTTCCGTGTTGAACGTTTTGCAATCATTATCTCCATCTCTTTGGCAATTTATCAATTGATTGCCACAAAGCAAAAATCAAACTCAAATACAACGGCAGCAGCGTGACATAAGGACGGAAAAATGTATGTTTTCAAACCGAACCTCTGTGGTTTTCATTATAATACCGGTGAAAGTGAATGATTTCCGTATACTGTATGCAAATATTTAGCCACATTAATCTTTAATTTCGATACGGTGATCCGAGCTGTCAGATAAAGCTTTTATTAAGCATCGCTGTGCCGTTGGTTGGCTGACACAAAACGGACCCAGTTCCACTCGTAATCATGAATTCTGGAAAAGAACCGAGGGTTGTGGAGTGTGGCTGGGTAGGGGTGGGTGCGGACACCGAGAGACATTCTTTTCTGTGGTGTGCATGCAGCTTGTTTCGGTCATCCGATGGTAAATAATTAAGCCGCAAATAATTGGCTGCAATTTTTATTGAAATCAAAAACCTATAAACAGAGCGCAGTGGCTTTTGCGAATACGGACGAGTTCGTGTTGTAATGAGTATTTCACCTCATTGTTGACAGTTGCCGGGTCGGCATTAGCGCTCCAATTTCCCACATCCATACACATTGTTTATATAATTACTATGATTGCGGAGTTCTATACCCGCCCGTTTTACAACGTTCAGTGGTTTTAAAACGTTGGTTTACCACCTCCTCAAACGGATACCAGGCGTCACAAATTGAATTGATCATTGGGGCATCCGAGGGTACTATTGTTTATTTTTTTAATCAATCAATTTCCCTCCGCAAATTGCAGTTTTGGTGATGACTGGATTATATTACATTGACATGGACCGGAACGGAATTATGCTACATCGACAAGAATATATTTTTCACTGCACATTAACCTCTATCAATATCAATTAACAGTGCATGCAATATCACTAATGAGGGGGTTTCATTGGAGTTGCTTTAATTTTCCCACCAAACTCACCAATATGATTGGGAATGTAATTTTTGTCTTGAATAATAACGAAATATTCCCAATATTTAGATTTAGCAAAAAGTGTCCTAAATTAAGGGGAGTTAGTTCTACGGGAGTTTGGAACAGCCAAAGGGAAACAAGTACAGTAACTCCTTTAAGGGTAGGCATAATCGAATACGGTATTTACGCCAAGCAAAAACAAGGCAGAGAGTTATCCACTGAAAAACGTTAGAGGAAACAATGGTTTAATTATCTTGGGAGACGCTCATCAGTTCTCTTATTCTGTGGTATAATTCACTATGTTATGGAATTGGAAACTTCACTAAGATTGTTCTACAATGTATAGAACGTTATGTCCGTATTAGACATAATAAAGTTGCATTAGGATATAGGACAAGAAAAAATTTTTTTTTTCATTATTACCCGACCCAAAGTGACTTATAAATTTGTGTTATGTATATTTACCATGTTGTTATTGTTAATAGTTTTAGTGATATGCTGCTTACGTGTTCATTGAACATATATTTTATCCCGAATAATAGTTAATAGTTTTTGGCTATCGGAATAGTCGTAAATATTCAATCTCTAGTTATATGTTATTTTTCGAGAATAATCCTCTTCTAAAACATTTGATTTAGTCATTATTGCATGCCATGTAGGTAGTTATGCCACTTAGTTATCATCAAACTGATTGCTGGTTATCTTTCTCCGTCGGTTTTCTTTCTTCATGCTAAAAGAAAATGAGCTTTTTGTCGATAAGGTTTCGCAAATACACAAACTCGAACCTGCTTCACGCAGAACTCCGTTATGCAATCTCAATGAAGCGTACTTTGCAAATGGATTCTGTTAGAAAATCATTTTTCGCTTTAAAGATTCGTTCCGTACATTTTTGGGTTGAACAAATATTGGTTTATGGCAAGAGTAGTTTTCCGGGCGATGTTTAACCTCGCATCCACGCAACGAGTGCACCTCTAATGCATTCGAAATTTGCCCCCTCCCAAATTCCTCTCCACCAACCACCGGCTCCGGCTAATCGTGTGATGATGGTGACCGTTGGAGGACTTCCGCTCTTATCTACCATTCGCATAAACGACCCATTTGCGCATCGATAGCACAATTTAGAGCCCCGTACGCTTCCAGGCTATACAGGGAGGGGGATAGGGTTAGGAAAATGAGTTACCCGGTTAGGTGTCGTTTAGTTGTGCCACTATTTGTCTCGCCGGGTTTGCGGTAAACACGCGCGCCGGCCCAACGCCAGCGTGGCCGACGGGATGCAGTGATTAATATCAAATAATACCGCCCTGACAAATGGGAATTATTTATTAATTGATTGTGCACCGAAACGCGAACCGATACCGGACGGTGGGACTGGAGGAGGGCACCTGAAGTTTAGTCGGTCCTTCGGGGTGAGTGTATGTACTATTCGGTATGTATTACCATTTTATATCATAAATTTAAACTGAAGCCAGCAGGGCGAAAGATTTAAAAAACGCGAGCCAGTATTTGAGGTGTCTCGAAATGTTAATTCATACAAACAGATGGTTTGTTTGGTTATTTGCAAATTTTCTGGAAAATATCGCGCTGAAGTCGCTCTTTTCCACCGTCAGCAGAGTTCAAATCCATTTTGGGGATTATTTTTGCCACCCTCCGCCCGTGCCGCGCCACCATCGTTCAACGACACTCGGCACCGTTTTCGGTGGCGATTTGTTTGTTCCGTACGAAACGTATTTCCATCCCATCGCCACCGATAAGGAGAGGAGAGGGTAAGGGGGGGAGCAGGACAGTTTTATTCAATTTCATTCCGATAGCATCTCATCAATCTTGCGCGTCGAACTCCGTCCGCGGTCCAAGATGATGCGAGCTGCTCGTGTCGGTGTCGCACGATGATAAGAAAATAAAAGGCGACAAAGAAACAATGGTCGCTTGTGTTGTGAAAACATTGACATTCCCACGGTGGGTCGCGAACGGCGGACGCGACCGGCGGTGAGATGAATGATTTTCCCCAAACTGCGAAAGCTGCCGGAAGAAAAATGGCTCCCCCATTCACCGGCGTCGGTTGAGCGGAGGGGTTTGGGGCGTGTGTTGGGGAGGATAGAAAATACACCTTCTTTCAGCAAAATCATCTCAAATGCGAGGACAATCGAGCGAACACCGATGGGGTCGGTACGCCCCGGGAAACCTGTTCGTCTTGTCCGCACCTTGCGATGGCGCCGGGGAAAAGTGTTGTCACCGAGCTGGGACAATCTTCGGACCGGTGTTGGTGCGGCTTCTAGGTTAAGGATGTTCCGAATATCCTTTCCTTCACTGCCGCAGACGCAGGCTCCGACAAGATGTTCTAGCTCGTTTCTGATGAAAAATGATCCGATTTTCTCCCGCTGGGAAACCTACCCTAGTGAAGTAAAAGATACATCACGACGGTATCACAATGCAGATGCTCCTAATCCTACCAGCCAATTGCGGCGGAGTGATAGAGACAGCGAAAGTGAAGCGTGTGAGACGGAAAGCCACACACCCAGAAAGTGTGCTTTTGGTTGTTTCTGTTGCTAGTATGAATTTAAATGTACCGTTAATCATGCTTACTATACGCGTGGTCCATTGTGGTGGTGGCTGGCTACTTCTAGTTCCTTAACCTTATCGTTAACCTTAACGGAACCCGCACATCATTCTTTCGCTCCGTGTGTCTTGTCATTGATTTTCCAAGTCTCGGGTTTCAGTCTGTCGGAGAAAAAGGACAGAGCACTTTTTTCTGAGAATGTCAGATTTTGCGAAGTGGTCAGGGGTGGGATTATTGATTTTATTTAAAGCTGGAATCTTTGATAAAATCTATGTTTTTGTTTTAATCGTCCTTTTTCGTTGGAAAGCCTTTTTTAATGTTTTAAAGAACGCATTGTGATTTTATAAAGCTTTTAGAAACTCAATCGTTGAATCGTAGAAACTATCTATTGGTGTTTATCGTGGCTCTCTTCGGAAAAACAATACTTTGCATATTTTCTATACAAATAAAAAATCAATGCAATCACCTGAGTTTGGATACGATGTAAAATAATTCTTTTAGCACATCAATCAGTTTAGATTTATCGTAAAGCTTAAGGTTTATGATTGTCAACGATGTATTATAATTTCTTCCAATATTTCTACCTCAAGGTTTAGATTGACTCAAATTTGATGAAATGCGAACCATTCCAAGTAGTGATATGCGCACTGAGTAAGAAGTAAGTTTGATTTAAATCCTAACAGAAAGGTTTTCTTGCTCCTTTTTTAGTTGAATCCAAAACTGGGATTCGAATAATAAAAGAGTGAAAGATTGAGTACAAGAATAGCTAGTCGTTATAGAGATTTGAATCCCAAGTAAAGATTCGAATCACAAGTTTAGATTCGAATCACAAGTATAGATTCGAATCACAAGTAGAGATTCGATTTCCAAGAGTGTGTAAAAGAGTTGTTAGTCCCCAATCCCTATTTGAGATTCGATTCTATGACGACTAGCATCTCTTTTACTCACTCAAACACTCTTTTGGGATTCAAATCTCTGTTAAGAGTGATTTAACGATTCGAATCATCGTGATGATTGTTCACTCTGATTCAAATCTCAAAAAAGAGTTGTTATTCTCATCACTTTGGGGGTCCGCGACAGCCGAGCGGTAGCGCCGGTTAGAAAATCGGCCCATGAGCGCCGGGGCTCCCCACCTCGACGGCGTGGGTTCGAATCCCGAGACCGGACCATCCCCTGTACGAGAGGACTGACTATCCACGTACAACAGGGAAACAAGTCTCGTAAGCCCTTAACGGGCAGGCATGACCAAGAGGTCGTTACGCCAATAAGAAGAAGAAGAAGATTCTCATCACTAACTCCAAGATTAAATAATTTATAGCTGAATGGTTATTAGACGGCCGGGCTTATTAGAAATCGGAACCGTGGTACGCAAAACCTCACAAACTAATCTGGTCTTTTCACAGAATTGTATTTTCGCCTTCGGTTGTTCCTGGTAGTCCTTAAAATAGAAACCAACTTCTGCCGCAAACCGTACCAATAACTTATGCGAATCAGCAGCATTATCTAGCGGCTTAAGTTTGTCCATCCATTGTTTAATGTTTTATGCGCCCCATTAAAGGCAAACCATGCCATGGAAGGATAATGAGCTGTCGCAGAGCGTTGCAATTATCTGGCACATTGTTCGTCCGCCAAAACACCGGCCAGTCACTTTGATGGACATGATTGACGTCGTGTCGAAAACCGGCCAGAATGTATCCGGACCTGTCACACAACGCAACGCGGGCACATATTTGAACTCGACGGAGTCGGAAAATCGGGTCAATAAGGGGCGGAAACGATCAACCCACAGTCACTGCCTCCATCGGCCAGCAGTGTACGCAACGCCCGTCCGGCATTGTTTTGGGGTCAAATCCTTTGGCATGCGTCCACGGTTGTGTGTTTGTGTTCGCCGCCGTGCCGGGGAAGGGAACCGAGAAGGGTAGCCGCAAAACAGAGACATCGAGATGCGATAACGGTCGACTGTTCGAGTCCGGAACCACAAAAGATGTTCATATTTCATCAAATCCGAAGCTCCGGAACCGGTCAAGCGGAACAGTCCGGATTGGGTCGTAGCGTAAAGTTGGTTCGATCGCAAGTATCCGTCACTCGCTTCGGAGCCGGAGATGATGTGATTTCGGTGATAGCGAGCGCCGAAGGGTGGACAAGGAAAAGCGCCGGGCGGAACTCGCTTCCTTCCGACGGGCTGCGGAGAAAGGATCATCAACGGACTTGGGCTACACCCCGAGTTTTTCGGACATCCGAGAACGCCCCATTTTACCGTCCTCCTGCTCGTCCCATCCCAATGCCGATGGCGAGAAAGTTGCTTTGAATATTGAACTCGGTCAAAGATTGCTGACACATGCAGGATGGCTCTCTTCGTTGGCGTCATCGTCAGCTACGGCGACCAAAGCGATGTCCCTGACGTGTGGTCGGAAAATGGTCTCGGAAACCGGATGCAGGAAAAAAAAAGCAGCCATGAAATGGACAAACCCATAAAAATCTCATTCACCGTCGAAAGGGTTGGGAGATGTTTTTCTACGTGTGTGTTTGAGTGTGCTGCACATTTTTCCATGCCTCTTTCGCCTCTGGCGCTACCGTCATGCAGTCATCCAATCACTTACTGCCGTGCTGCTCACATGCATTTCTGCACTGCTGGTGCAGCTGTATGTGTTCATATCGAATGGACCAGCGTAATGCAGGATGCTTTTCGAACTTTATTCCATGGGATGGTGGCCTTATTTATATCTATTGATTTTTGCTCTCCATGTTCATCAGCGACCGGCGTATTCACTTCAGATAGATTCGCGGAAATGCTGACTTTGCTGAACGCACGATTGGCTGTTTGGCGACCAAGAAGGAGTTTTGCCGTTCAATCGTTGTTTCTATACAAAAAGGCTACCTTTTTAAAGTCGCTTTGTAACACACATTATTTCATTACAAAACCAAACAGTTTATGCATTCAAAAATTACCATATTGCATGTATATACATTGTATGACTTGCAGTAGTTGAAAGGAACTATTATTTGACCATCAGAGTATATAAAACGCATTGTCTTCAAAAATGTATGTATCACATCGCCGGCAGTTTGAGCAAGATGATTAGTTTTGATGTGCTTTTTAACAAATAATAAACGAAGAAAAATGATGTTGTATGAAAAAATTACGGAGAAAAACATGTGAATTTGTTTTAATTTTCATGAAATTATTTTTTGTTAATATTGTGAAAAAATATATGAAAAAATAGTGTTTTAGAAAAAAAATGAAAATAATAAATGTTGATTTTGGGGCATAAAAAACATAATAATTTAAACCTAAAAGAATGAAATTCATAAGGAACAACAATTTTATGTAACAAATAGACTATTTAAAAATATCGAAACACGCATAAGTTCCCATAAAAGTATTGTTTAATTTTGTCACTTAAAAAACTTTTGAAACATATAGACTAAAGATACAACATAAATACCATGAAAAAAGGCTAAACCGTACCGTGCCAAGAGTGTTCAATTTCATTAATATGAACTAACATTTCAAAGACTTATGCTACGAGCTTCCATCCACTGATCCAAGGATTACGAGGGCTATTTTCTTTTTCATGATTCAAATGTTAATCTTGCTTCTTTGAGAAATCAAAAGCATAAAAAAAAGGCGAATGAAAATAACACTCGGCAACTTTCCTCGCTCACAACTGCCACGTTCGAAACAAATGTGCACGTCATTCGAGTTGAAAGCAGCTCGTTTGTTGGAGCAAAAATTCAACTAGACAGAAACTAATAATCGAAGCCATGCAAACAGCTCCCGATCGGCTGCGCTCGGTTGCGCTGAACGGAAGTGGACTATTCTCAGCGACAGTAGGGCAATAATCATAACAATTCGTACGACGGAGCGAGGCGAAATCGTCGACCGAACGCCAGTCAAACATCGTCAGACGTCTGTCGCTCGAGCCGTCGTCCGGGTCCGTCTTTGGGATCGCACAATCGGAAGCAGAAGCTTAAGCTTATTTATGCATCTTGCAAACATCGCACGCCGGCTTCTCGAGCATCGGTTGTTCCCTTCGGCTGCTCGGCGCAGACCATCTAAGACACCACCGGATAAGCCACTAACTCGGAGCCATTCCTGCTGCTCTTTGAGCGGCTTCCCGGCGCTTCCTTTACGGACTCGACCACCACCACCACCACCACCTTCACTGCAGCCCGCCGGTTCGGCGCTCCTTCGCAAACGGATACTTTCCGGTACGGGTTTATCTGTCGGTTGATTGGATTTGCTTCACTTGCACTTCGGCTTGCCATTTTCATTGGCACCCTACCCCCGGTCGGTCTCCGTTCCACCGGGACAAAGTTCATAAAGCTACCTCGGAACGGGTCGGATGGCAAACAAAACGCGCCAGTTGCGGGCGCGCAGTTTGCAAAACGGTGCCATTTCGGACTTCGCTCCGCGTAATATGCACATCCATGCACAATAAGTTTTCCTCTCGATCGATTCTTCTGATCGTGCTTAAGCTCCACCGCGTCGGCTGATTGGGAAAGCGTTCCCGCTCCGACTGGAGTTCGTGCGAATGGACGCGGAATCGAAGGACAATTTAAAATCCATTTCATGGTGAAGTAATTCTGGCCAACTTAAAGCGAACTATAGATTATTTTATGTAGGCAAGCATTTGCATCGGTGCTCCATCGGACGTTTGGCCGGGCCAGCGTGTTCGCTACCAACAGCCAAAACAGAACAAAATGAAGAGTGGTATTAAAGTTGTTTGCGCGCATCGTTCGTCAGTGGGAGGGTAAAATTGAATGAATTTACGTTGCACAAAAAAATGAAACAGCACAATCTCATCAAGCTAAATTGAACGATGCTGTGCACGGACGAAAACAAACCGGGTTACAAAAGAAAACCCAGCGCCAAACAAACGAGCTAGTAACGACAGAAAGAAACGAAGCTAAAAATAAAGTAAAAATTAATCCAACCAAACACAAACGAGTAAACAGCGAGCCCGGAGCATAAAGCAAATATTAGCACAAATTCTCTAAAGAAATCAAAAAGAATGAGAATCCGTTCTGCTTCTCCCCCAAGGCCGGCCTTGAGTAGCACGGGAACAGATAACCCAGCCAAGAAGTGCGATCGGCTTACGAGGGTTACAGCTACTCCGTGAAGTGCTAGAATCCGGAAGTCGAGCTTCGCCAAGGGCAAGATACCGGAAGGGAAATGTTCCGAAGAAGTACGTACGACTTCACGATAGAAGAAAACGTGAGAACGTTTGCATCAACAACACGGATGAAGAGCGTTGGCTCTACGCGCCGGACGATAAACATTTCATTTCTTACGTTCCGTCCGATGCCGTGGACCCCTCCGTCCACCCGCGCCCCCGTGCCGTGCCCGGGGTCTCGGGTGTTTTCCGACTATCCGCGTCCGGTAACAGTCGTCGAGCGCGAAATGATGGCAGCTCCGCATTCGTAGTCTCAGCAGTAATTTCACTTGCTTATTTCGACGCGCAGGAAAAACCCCTTCGGATTGTAATGAAAATAGCCTGTCCACGCCGGTGGAGTTGGCCCTCGCCGATGCCGAGAGCCAGCCAGCCGGGAGCATTGGGGCGCATTCGTAGAAGTTTTTGTTTCTTCTGCCTCTGTGCAGCTACTTTGTTGCGGCCGGGAAACTTGGGGGCCGGGGAAACCCGGTGTGTAATAAAAATTCAAATAAAATAAAAATTTCCCCGTCGGATTCGTTCGTCTGCGACGGCCAACGAATCGGAGACGGCATTTGCATTCCCCGGGAGCAATTCGTTCGCGAGGGCGTTCCTACCGGGAATAGGCTAGGAACCGGTAGGAACTTCCAGCCGAAGGATTCTGTTTTGCCATTATTAAAAGGACCGGAAAAATATGCTCACGCTCACACCAATTTGTCATTGTGATGTTTTATTTTTCTCTTTTCACCCCTCGGCGTTTTGTCCAACTGCCTTGTCAGCGTCGCAACGATTTGCTCGCAAAAGAACGCCATAAAACTCAGGGTCATATAGTGCTCGATAAGGACCGCGGACGGGAAGTGGAGAGTTTTATCTGGAAAAATTGTCACAACGGGAGTTGGGTTTTATAGTTTTTCTGAGGGGTCCACCTCCAACCTCCCCCGCTCCTCGGTGGCCTGGGCCTGGGCTTCATGGGCGAGTCCGATTTTATCTGCATGTTTATGCGTGCGAAGCAGTCGTTTTGATGAGGTTGGCAAGCTTTGATTTTGTCTCCACGTTTCACTTCCTTCTGGTCGGCCGAGGCAGGGATTCTTTAATCGCCTTCCTCGAACCGGTCTTTAAAGCGGCCGAAAATGATATTTTCTCTCATTGTCGCAAATATATCGCCCGGTCAAAGCGTATACTTTCCGGGGACTGCTTTACTTCTGAGGGGGTTTTCCCTAAGTCTAGGGTGTGTCGAAATTGAAAAATAGATTGTAGGTGAGAACTTTTCTAACAGTTCAACACAGCGTATTTGCGTAAGAAGCGAGTATCTAAACCACGGCAATGTCTTTGTCTGAAGACTCAAGGAAGTAAATGAAATCGGTAATGAAATTACTTGGTCAACAAACCCAACCCATGAAAGAAAAATATATAATGCACCAAAAGTATACTACCCACATTTTGCCATTTTAGCAATAATTTGCTAAGACTGTAGAGTTGATGATGAATTCTTGACCGGCATTGTGTTTTGTTTTGTTTTCTAGAATTTGAAAATTTCAAATGAATGCGGAAATGAAGCGTTTGATCGTAAACATAAAAAATGGCTATCTTACTTATGATAGTTACTTAAATTTTAAGTAATAAAGACTGGCAGTTATATCTTCCAACATAAACCCAAAACAATAAAATAGTGCAACTTGGTAACCAGTTACCAAAAGCCAGGTATACTATTTAGATATCACCATAAATTTTTACATGGTCTTCTTGTTTGACGTCCATGAATAAATAAGTAAATTAATAAAAAAATCAAATATTATGAATTATCATGATTTCATGGTTAAATCATGACAAATCATCAAAATGTAATAATGATATAGTTAGTAATTCAATATTGGATTACGTTCTGAAAATGATTTAAATGTAAAACATGCTTCCACGAAACATTAGCGTTGACCTATTGAATGAAATTTTTATTAATTGATTGCAGGAATCTAATGATGGACTCATAAAAAAATAGGTACAGTTACATATGCATAACAAACTCACCGAAAATAAAGCATAGTAAATTTTACTGAGAAAAATAGGGAATGGGCATCAAAATCATTAGGAATTTGGGGAAATAGATTCAATATGTTAATTATAAATGCTTGAATAATTAAACAAAACTATTATAATTATTTTCGATGGCTAAATAAAACGCATTTTCAAGCTATGCCAGTTAATTGAACTTCCTATTAAAATAGCACCGCTTCCCAAAGAGTCATTCTACGGAAGCATGCAATTTGTTGTTTGTTGCAATTGTATTTTATCCGAAAGTGACTCCACCAGCGTCTGCTCTGAGGGCGATGCGTCCTCCCACCCCCCCCCCCCCCCCCCCCCTCGCCCCAACACCATTCCATGCCACGATATTGTTTCGATTAGCCACCCAAATGCAACCATAGCACACTCCAGCTAATCCTTAATGGCACACGACATGTTTGGCGTCCTCCATATCGCGTGACGCATACGATTCGAGCCTCCCTCCGCGGGCCGGTGGAAAACTTTTCCCTGCCTGAGCCATGTGGTGGAAGGGGAAACAAAATTTATATGCAAATTACAGGCGACCCCAAGCGCACGCTTCGCCATCTCGTAACAAATCCCATCTGATTTCATAATAATGCGGAAGTGCCAGCGCCGTGTTTCGCGGTATGCGCGTTCAAATTTCAATATCGTCAAATCACACCCTCGGCCGGGCCCGGGAGTGTTCACATCCATATGCGCCTGGATCTGTATGGAAATAATATATATTTTGTCCAACGCTCCTTCTCGGGCGGAACCTAATCATGATCATTTTTCCACCGAAACCACTCGTCTATGCGAGCCACCGGAAGCGCAGTCCGCGTCGGGAGTGCCGATTTGGCCACCCCGAGTGCCACCAGATTTGTTTATTCCCGCGTGCGTGTGTGTGAGAGAGCATTTTGGATAACGAGGAGGGGATGTTTCGGGATTCGCTTGCCTCCATTCCGACGCGAAAAACTCTTCACGTCAATCCACCACCGTCGACTGTCGTTTAAAATATAATTAAACAAAGCTCCAAAAATGCACCCCACGCCACTCGCGCCCCGACGCATACTAACGAACCCACCCGGCCGGCCGGAAATCAGTGCCGAAGCGCTCACGGGCTCGTTGAGTCAAGCACCAACGCGTCACGAATTTCGACGCAGAGCTCGAATGCAAATGATCGTGATGGTGATCGTGCGTGTGCTCGCGTTAAAACTCCCCGAACTCCGTGTACTGCATCCATGTCCATACATCCTTTCCCCTTGCCGCGTCTTCGTTTCGCACCCTGTAAACGGATTGACCGATGCCTTGCCCCGCGAAGGAAAGTCAGGTTGGAAGTGGAAAATAATTTAATTGAAATTAAAATTAAAAAATACATTCAAATTAAATCCGATGCCCGAGCGCCAACCGCACCGTTTCACGAGCGAGGGGGGGGTGGGAGCGCAACAGTGGACAGCGGTAAGCGAGTTTTCATGTGTGATTTTTGTTTGCCCTTCTGATAATGCTACAGTTTTACAGTGGTCCTTGTTTTTTTCTCAGTCATTCCAACCGAGACCGGGTTCCGCATTTTCGTCGGGTTGGCACGGGAAAACCCGGGGAAAGCACAGCGGCAGAGGAATGCCAAAACAAACACACGAATTTCGCCCGCTCACGTTCCCGAACCCGGGGTCTCGGAGGAGTCACCAGAGCAGAGTGTTAACAGCATCCGAGGGCCACGTTGTAAAGTCAACACGATGAAACATATCGGAATCGTACTCACGCCGCCCCCTTTTTTTTATTTTGTTTTTTGAATGATGCTGGAACCCGCGCGCGATGTCATGTTTTGCTGGCGGCACGTTTTATAGCGCATTCCACTTTCTTTTCAGCAGCACATCACACCGGAAGCCCCGGCACCCCCACCGGAATGTCGAAGACACGCGCCCGCGTGGTTTTTCCTTCCGCGCGGATTCATGTTTATTTCCGTTGTTTATGTTTTGGAACCTTTTGTGCGGGTGGTAGGACTTGTTTTTTCTTTCCTTTGCTCCATTGTTTTATTCGAGTTCCTGTTGTTTGGGTCCTCGCGGGACCAACCTCTCTCTCTCTCTCTCTCTGTCTCTCCGTCCGATGGGCACAATTCACAGCCTATCACGGGGACGCGCACGTGTCCTGGCGCTCGAACAGCTTTACGACTCGCAATCAGACACGAAGGATTACAAAACCACCAACAACGGATGAAAGCAACTCCCCCTCCCTTCCCTCCTTTCCTTCGTCCAAACCCGCCCCTTGTCCCAGCGCTGGCATTAAATGGATGAATATGGTTTTGCAGTTGAATTTTTAATTTTCCAAATTGGCGCTTTCCGTAGCCGCTGGGGGACGGGGTGAGTGGAGGTGGGGGGACGAGTGAGTTGGATCTCCCGGCAGTCTTGTTCTTCATCGTGTTTTTTTTTTACGGGGCACGCGGGCGGTGGAAAACTCGTGGACAAATATCGTTGACCTCCCGCCGGGAAGTTGTTTTTCCACCGCGCGTGTAGCCGAGAGTTGGCGATGTAATTGAAATTTAAGTGTGGGTTCGGGGCTGTTATGCTTTCGCCTCGTTGTTAGCCATCCGTTGTTGGCACCCAGTTTTCCCCGTATCGGCTGTGTCCCCGGTTGGGTGGGGGAGGGAAACTTATTTTTTGAAACATCATGTGATATTTCATTTCGGCTCGCAAAAATGGTACAACACGCCATCATTCTCAACGCGCAGATAACTGCTGCGTCGGAAAAGTTGCTAGTCCCGTTATGAGCAACTTATTGGGAGAAAGTTTTACGGTTCAAGGGGAATGCGGGTGGAGGCAGGGGTTTGTTTTATATTGAGCATGTTTCAATTATATGATTGACGCAGTCGGTCGAGGGCCATATTTAACCTTTGTGGAGTGGAAGAAACAAAAAGCATACATCTGTAAAATCAACTGTTGTTTAAACATAAACCAGCTTGACTGTAAACAAACTCAATCTGTAAAAAGCCTCTCAACAAACGGTATCCTTTGAAAACATTAAAGCAAAATTCAAATCAAAAAGCTACCATTATTAGAGAAATGATGGTCGTTGAGCAACGGATTTGCAATTTTCCAAACATCACTCAACTCAACTCGCGTCTCAACTTGACGCTAGTAAACCCGCACCACACAAGGGATTATGTCGAACGCACCATCAAACGCACTCCACAAACGTCGACTTTACATCTATCAAGCGTGAGGGAAAACAGCATTTAATCGGGACTCGACCAGCAATGCGCTCTCGTGGGTGCTTCATTGCAGCCCTCCGGAAGCAACCGAAATCGTCAATCCTAATACACGCACAACTTACTCGGGCCACGAGAACAGGGATCGGATTGTTTGGAACTGCAGCTGCACCGAATGGTTCGACACTTTAATGAGCTCGCTACATCCTGCGGAACATTGGCGCACCATTGGCGCACCTTCTCCGCCACCCGGTTGGAAAGCGGTGTTTGTAATTTCATTTAAAATTAACTGCGTCACATGATGTTTTTGGCTGTGTCGTTTAAATTATTGATTTAAATTGGCCTTTTCCGTCCGCCGGAGGAAACGGCGAGGAAATCCGGGGGCATTTGTGTGGCATGTGCGCCATTGCACCGACGCTCGGTGCTGATGTTTGTGTTTGCGTTCTGCTTAGAGAATAAATCCGCCCGTCGGTTGGAGTGCAGTCGAACGGGCGAGGGGGTTGGGGGGCTTGGTACTGCCCAGTGGGACACACATTGCGCATATGGGAGGCTGGTGGGGCCACCCACCACACCAGCGCCACCAAAGTACGTGAATTGAGAGCACAATTTGATTAACATTAGCGAGAAGAGTTGTGCATAATAATCAAGCACTTCCGAGGGGTTCGACCAGGGCAGCATTAAACCAAGAGCGGCCAGCATAAGCGAAGCTGCTTAGCTTCAGTGGCCAACGCCAGGCGGGAACGGCATCCTGGCAGGTGTAATTTAGTAAATGATTTTTAGTGCACGCACACCGTTAACACGTTGACTGTGACAATGGACCGGGAACGCACGTGTCCATGAGAGTGACAGTTTATGAATTGCTAGCTAGAACTGATGTTGTCGAGTGTTGCAAACAATGGGCGTTGCACGTTAAGCGGTTTAATCAGCTTTTCACAATTCATAGGTCGCATTGATTGTGAATCTATTTGAAGTAACCAGAGGCGGATCAATCCATTCCGTTCCTCCATTTAATGTTCCTTTACTCAAAGGGCAAAGTTGTGCTTTTTTGTAAGAGTTTGTAATCCTTTGGATGTTTATTGAGATTCGATTTCCAATTATTTCTATAAATGTATTAACTTTATAATGTAATTCACAATATCTTTTCCATCATTTGAGACTCTAGAAATTCAGCATACTCGAAGAAGAGTTAAAAAGTTAAAAAAAAACCCTTATTTCTATCAATTATGGCCTTCAAATCCCAAACTGAGCAGGACTATTGTAAAGTACTCTTGTTAATACATTTCTCCAATAAATTCATTCTTTTCTTCTTCGTTTTACAAATTTGAATATATTACCATCGTCAATAGAAGATGTTTTTTGTCAAGTTCAAATGACTATCATATACCCTTCGATTCTTCATAGTTGCATTTAAAATTTCTCTTCTATTATTATGTCCTTTGAATAATTTACACTGCGATAAAGATAATAATTTGCAAGGGTAACAATACTTGTGTTGAACTTTTGCTCATGTATCGCAGGCACTTTGAGTCGGAAACGGAAAGCCCCGGCGTAAACAAGACAAACAATAACATGCCCGAACAAGGCTTAGAAGGTTAACATTAAAAATGATAAAGCAATAGCAAAGTACGCCAAAAATATCTTGTCCAAAGTATACCAAAGTGCGAAACATAAGTGATACATAATATCGGTGATTACTTTTTTGGTCTTAGGTTTTCTCTCCGGGGCCCCCTTGAGGTCCCCTGCTTCCGCTCAGTCCGCACATAGATAGATCCGCCTCTAGAAGGAACGGTAGCAAATCAAAGCACTCCAGTACATTTGCTGATACCAATGCTCATATTTTAAATACAAGCTATTGCAAACAAACTCTATTCCAAGAGATAGATTTTGCATTAAAAATACAACCATTACCTAGCGACAATACTTTATGGTGTATTTGTATTGTCACTACCGTCTACCTTTAAGCGATACACTCAAATAATACACATTGGAAAGAATAATACTCGCTAAACGACAAAGCATTGATAGTTATTAAATCGCTATGCGTATCGAGTGATGTTTTAAAACTCCTACTCCGCTAGGATTGAAAGCAGACGATCCACAACTGGTCGGCAATGCACTGGCACCCGAAACGGGAAAGGATATTTTTCCAAGCCTCCGCTCAACTCCATTCAATTTGATTGGAAATATGAAACCAGCTCTCAGTTCGTTGCTTCCGCCCGGTTGAAGCCTTTTAACAGATAAAAAGTTTTCCAGTTATCCAACCCGTTCGGTTCCCATCCAGAGATTTTTGGTGTATTCCCTGCAGCGGAAAACTTTTCCCTACGATGGATAATCGGTACGTTTCGGATTTTGTAGAAGAGCAGTAGCAACGTAGATTTACGCATCGGTATCAATTAACCGTCAACGTTATAACGTTTTCCGGTACGGCATGAAGCAGAACTGATGGCACGCTCGATGCTTCTTGCTGGATGTACCTTTTAAAGGTGGAGTAAAGTGACCCACTCGTGCCACTGGATGGATCCGGATCGTTACAGGTTTGCGGAAGACACACAAGGCTACCGCGATAATGACGATGATGATTACGGCAAACCCTTCCATTCCAACGTCGTTGGCAATGGCAAGCCGCCGATACGGAATGCTGCACGCTTTTCACTGCCCTTGATAATGGCTCCCGCGTAATGCATTATTGATGTTTGGCGGTTTTTGATGTTCCCCTCGCTGCCGCCGTCCCCGTCGCACCAGGCAGGACCCGTCGCATCGCAACCGAACAATCACTCAAACGAACGGCAAGTGACAGCGTCGTCGAGGAGCCGGAGGAGTGCTTGCTGCCCTGATGACTACAAAGGGACCACTCCAGCCGACGGTGCGGGTCGTTTCCTGCAAGTGACGAGCACGATAACGATGACAACGGTAGCGAAAGCGCCGGCGAAATTAAAATCATCTTGACTTGCGCTCGCGTGGCACCATTTGCATAATTTTCGTTTTCAACAGTCTGGCGTCCGGGGATAGCGTCGTCGTTGAGTGAAGCGATTTTTATATCCCACCAAGATGAAGTCAATGGTTCGATAATTTTATTTTCCATAAATCAGGACAAGGACCCACACCCACTCCCCGGTGGGGGGGCAGAAAGAGTAACACGTGTCGGAAAACCTGCAAAACGGAAAGAGAACAGAAAGCCCGGCTCCCGGGCGGCTTTTCAAATAGGTCGTTTCGCTAAACACAAACTTGCGCCACGCTTTTGTGGGGACAACGTTTGCATCGTTTAACGGCGAACCGAAGTCGACAACCCAACCACTTGGCATAATCATGCATTTTTCAAAGCGAAAGAGCGAAAAATAACCCCTTTTCCATTGCGCTCGGGAGCGGGTCGAGCCCGGGCTCCGTCGGAGGCTCAGGCTGCTCATTGAATAATTTAGCAGCGTGCATAAATTTTAACATTTTATTCACTGCACCCACTTCGCAGGGTTTGGCTTTGCTTTCCTTCGCTTGGCGAGTGGGATCGATTCGTGGTCCGCTTTTTTGTGTTGTTGCTACGAAAACTGCACTACCTTAAGGCATTCTCGGCTCGGGAAAACGAAGATCAAAACGAAATAGTACCAACTGGCTCTCATGGTCGATGCAACATTCCCGGTGGCAATTGATTGTTTATAGCTTCTAAATAAATTCGTCGCCAGGTTCGCCAATAATCTAGTAAACACCGTGTAGTCTTTAAGACTACATTTTCGTTCAACCGCTTGTCAGCTCACTTCAAAGCTTGCCGGCTTTCCCAGACGGCGCAGATGATCCTGGCTGGCAAAGAGGCAAGCTAGAAAAAAATCGAACGAAATCAATTCCTAAAGGTCGCACCGTACGTCCAACGATGGCATGGTGGGGTGGAGATTGAGTGGCGGAAGGAGAATCATATCAAACAAGCCATTAGCTACTCTTATGAAGATCGCAAACAAATCCCAAGTACGTCAAACAGAAGCCACCGGCGTGGGAGGGTGGCGTTGTAAGAACATCGCCCAAAGGGAAGCATCTCATAAAACCCACCCCACTTCCCGTTCGCTCGCGCAGGCAGAAAACTCGCTTTTCGCCCGCAAAAAGCGACAGAAATCGACGCCATCGATGTGTACATACAACTTTTGATTCAAATCGGATTTATCCGGCGCAATCTTCTCCCGAACGCTGCGGTATCAATCGCGCACAATCGTACCGGGTGTGCAAAGGTCAGGGCTGAGTGGGATGGCGATGGGAGCACAGGGGGCGGTGAACCATCATTGCCGGGACGTGTCTGACGATCGAGCCGGCTGATAGCTGGCAGGCTGAAGTGGGGCAGGCATCTTCTGGGTTTGTTTGAAGCGCGGGGCCGTGTGATTCGCACGAGGGCGAAGTAAATTGTATCACGTACTGTTTGCGCACGAATTACACGCCATCCTGATACCTGACGAGCGCGAAAAAGCCCGCTGTTTAGGGGCGGGGGCATCCCCACTACGGTCGCTTCCCTCCGACCGGCTTTTCCGGCGCGATAATAAATGGGAAAAACACGGATAGCCAGATTTGCACGGAAGCGTGCAGGTGGCAATCAGTGTATTTAAAAATATGGAAACCGTTGCATAAAAATTTCCTCCAAAGTTACGATACGCCTTCGCCTTCGTATCGTGGTTTAAGCAGTAGTAGCATTACAATGTAGTTGCTTTCCTTAAAATACATTGGTTCAAAGCATTTAAATGATTTTTCTCCAAATAAACTCATGCACAACTCCATTGTCAATCGAAACGTTACCTAAAAATAAACCTGGAAAGAGAACATTTACATGTTAGTGCACAGAGAAACGTCTTCCGTTAACGCATTTACCTTCACGAATAATAAATTCCACTGCTCAACTCGTTTATGCGCGACATACTGACAAGAATGAAGATTTGACGAGCACTCGTCTTGTCGTTGAGTTCTCGGACGAAAGTGATTGCAGACAAATAAAATCACATTTTTCCCGTCGTCTCTCGAAATCTCTGTCGCAACACCTTGCAGCCTTATGGGGAGCGTAGGCGTCCTGCTGACATCGGGAGACCTTGAACCAACCACCTTTCCTTTGACGGGTAGCATTCCGCGCGCACGCCACCATCTGCATGGGGCCGCCTAGTGTTTTACCCGGTTGGCCGACGCTGTTGGTTGTTGCTATCCACCGGGGTAGATCCTGATGATGTGCAAACAGCACTCATTCCCAACGCCTTTCCGTATCGGTGGAGGTGGATCATGTCGAGCTATCACGGAGGCAGCATCATTTGCCTCTAAGGTCACAGGATGTTTGTCCGGCAATGGTGAACAGCCATGTTTGTGGTTACATTATTGAGCAAAGATTCAATTATGAGTAGAATGTCTCAACAGCACCGAACGGAATACGACCTCGACGACTGAAGAATACCATAGACTGCTGAACCCACACCCAACTAATCGATGACACATTGTTTTCCCGATAAGGACTGTGATATCGGCAACTTCTGAGCGGGTCAATATTTGATTACCTTCGGGTTGTATCATAATAATAAGCATCTATTGATTGAAAGTAAGATCGGTCTTAGTTCTAAGATTCAGAAGACAATGAATCATTATCAAAATAATGAACCAATATTTGGTATGTGGAATGCAAGCTTCTCAAACAATACCGGAAATCGTTAAAGAGTTGTTTAAATGCCACCCTTGTGTCTTTACTACGACACACTACTTCTTTTTGTTGACAGCTTACTAACAAGGCTGTATATCTACACAACACTTACAGGAAAAAGCTCAATAATGGAAACGAGCGATAAATTAATTACTTTGCCAGTTTGCCCGCACAACAATAAGAGGAAGAAAAAAGAGCAAAAGATAACCAACCACAACAGTAGCAGTGAAAGTAACGTTTTATTTTTAGCATCCGTTACTAATAAGGGTGAAACAAAACTCATCCTTTGCTATGCTAATGCTAGGCTGTTGGAAAACGGGAAGAGGAGATGTTCTCGGGTCATCCCGGGTTCCCTCGACAGAATAACGATGGGAACAAATGCGAGATGTCTGCCGTTAATGCTTCGCCATAAATAAGAAACACGATTTATTTTCTCTATTTATATGACGGGCTCGTCGTCCAGAGGGTTTGTATCCAGCGTGAGGTCTCCGCTTCAAATTAGGAGCACGTTAACAGGCATTGGCATCGGTTGTTAATTGTTGCCCGTTTAACTACTCTATTACGGGAGGTGCTGGAAAACATGGATCCATCTTTAAGCATACACGGAAGTGGGCATAGCGCATCCTATATATTCTTTAAGACATCTGCGTGGAATCATTTTGTTTACTTGGAACATATAAAATCTTATGCTGTACGTTTTGGTATCGAATTCTGTGAAAAAAGAAACGCAACTAAGGCACATTCCATTGCATAAGTCAATAGAGAAATGGAATATATTCAACATTCGTTTTGAGGGTTATATTTACAATTTGAATACGATAAAAAGATAAAAATACTATTTTAATAAGATAAAAAGATAAAAATGATAATAGGCAATTCAGAAAAAATGGGAAACAATATTTGTACTTTAAAACACGCGCATGTTTTGGTAGTGGAAACCCCAATCGTACTGGAACGACCGTTCATTAACGCGTTTCATAAAAATTCGGCAATTTGGGCCGAAAAAATAACTGCAATGGCTAAGACGGCGGAGCGCTAAGATGGCGTCATCGTTCGTAGCAAAAGTCAGATCGACATTCAACTTTTGGTACCTGTTGAAGGAGAACGTTTTTACCTGGAACAAAGGAAAAATGACCATATTGGAAACGTTATTGAAAAACCATTCTCAATAGAAACCGGAGGCTAGCGACTGTAAAACGCGTAGCCGAAAAAGATCATAGTCAGATAGCTTACGATAGGGAGTTGCGCAACATCCGCTGCCATTTTGATGATGGGATCGACATTCGCAGTTACATCTAATGCGCGCAGACTCACAGTGCGCACGTCAAAGCTTTTTCGGACTCGCAACCGATGGCCTTGTAGAATTTCCATATTATGTAATTTGAACGCTTTTTTCACGCTCGAGCTGTTCTTGTACTGCACAAAGGCCATTCCTCGGTTGGTCATGTTGAAATTCATCAGCAGGCGCACCTCGTGGATGTCGCCGGCGAACGAAAAGATCGGCACCAATTCGTCCGGTCCAAAGTTTGGCGGGATGCCCGATACACACACTTCGTATTTACGCTCCACGAGCGTAGAATCTTCGATCGGTGGACCGATCACGCAACGGGCGTTCACGTACTTTACGTGATACGTTTTCCCAAGCCACGTCACAGGCATCGTAAACGGTAACAAAAACGGTAGAACTTCACAATAGACTACACAAGACGACCAACTCGAAGGGCAATTAGCGCGAATCTGATTTAGCTTTCCCTTTTTTTCCAAGTATTTCCCAACGCAGCAACTAAAGCCCTTACACACACACTTCTACTAATTGCGTACCCTTCGTGTATCTGCCATCCTGCTCGAATGCGCTGCAAGGATGCGGCGAGTAGTAGCGTTTGCTAAACCTACACTTTGCAACTTACATCGACCGCACGCACTCATGTAAAGCAACGTAAACGGATCACGCACACACTTGCGCTTGCGAAGTTCCTGCAAAGCAGTGCTGCCTGTCGTTCGTTTCGCACGCATCGAAACGCTCTTCTTGGAGCGCTTTGTTCGACTGGAAGATAGAGAATTTAAATTTTGGGGTTTGTTTTTCACGAATGTCGTTAGGCGTTAGTACGAGGAAGTGCTTTCTGTAACTTCTTCAAGTGAAACCTTTGCTAAAGTGATTTTGCGTAACCTAGATCCACACAAAAAGTACTGGGCAAGTATCTTATCTAAGAAGGCGTTCGTTATGTCGCAGTTTTGCTTGTACTCCATCAAATGATAAATAGGAAGTGTCCGTGTAAAGCTGACCCCTGTTGCAATACTTTCAATGGCTTTGGATACACAAATATCATGAGTGAATTTCTTCCGAACAGAAAAGTTGTGCAAGAAATACGATCTATCAAACATTCACGATTGCGTCAGGAGAAAACACAGGCAGTTTGGTGATGGCGTCTTTGGTGATGCGGCGTTTCTCAACAGACCAACTCGTTCCGTTGAGTTCGTAAATCGAAGTCGTCCGGTTTCGAGCTGGTTCGGGTAAGTTCTAGAACATCGAATAATTTACAGCTAATTTATTAATGAATTAGCCTCGATAAATCACACGGGAAATAATTACACCATCTGCCGAACGCCCAGGCCGCTCCTGTGTGGAACCAGGCGGGCGGGGGAACGCTTTAAGCTCTTTGACGATCGATGGTTTGAAATCATTTTCACTGGAATGAATTATTGAACATTTCATGGCCCTACGCCGTTGTTGATTGCCCCAGGTTCCGGTTTAAGCGGAGGTCGATTTACGGAGCAGCAAAGTAGAAATTATGTTAAGAACCTCGTACCGATTCCCAGGCTGTTTGAGCGGCAGGCTCATTGGCACAATATGGTTGATTAATAAGATTCCGATAGAAAATTTTCCCAAACAAAAAGCTGCTCAATTTCCAGCCTATTAGGTCTACCTTACGATTCGATTGTCGAATAAAATAATACCTTCAAAGCGGAGGGTTAATTTTAGGTAATTATTGCTATATGTTTACATTTCACATTCGTTAATCGACTTAAAAAGAACAAAACCTACGAGCTCGGGGTAAGGCAAATGAAGAACAAACAAAAAGCGAACAATCGATCGAAAACTAGTTAAAAGTAAATCTCCCCAGCACTCAGCGAAAGGAAAAAACAAAAAATCACACCAAAACGAGGTGCTCATGCAAGTCGGGTGTGCCGTACGGACGAGGCACCGTAAAGTACGTTTAATTGCAATAGAATTATCTTAATTAAAGGAACTTTTGTAATTGCACTATAAACAAAATCATTTCCAGTCCACGTGGCCGGGTCGTTTGGTCGGAGGGTGGAAGGACCAGAAGAACAAGCAGACGTAAGAATGGAAAAAAGTCCATCCTTGATAATTTGAAGTAAATGAGGTTTTTTTAGTGGCAAGGGCCACGCAAAAGCGTGAAATGGCAAAACGCTGAAACCGAAATGAAACAAACGAGGCCTAGATAACGTCGCTGAAACGAGTGTTCTTTGCAACTAATGATAAAACTGCCTTTTCTGGTGGGACTCGTTTTTTTCCACCCGGATAGAAGCTTTTTTATCGATATGTAATTTAAGTACGATTTTGCCGCAAGTTTTCATAGGAATTCTCATGCATTTTCATCCCACCTAGACATTCCATGGTTATATTAGTTTTTTAATTTATGTTATGCAGATTTTTACTAAATAACTTTCAGTATATTATATTTGAATTTTGCTAGGATCGGCTTCTTTAGTGTTCAAATCCGTTTTAATACACTTTACATTCATGGAAGTAGAACTTCTTTGAGTTGGACTTGTTTTTTCATCAAACCACACTTGCTTATTGAAAGTTAAGACGTTACTTTTATTACTTCAACGTTATTATCAAACTCCAAAGCCACGAATATTACGCTGTTTAGGTTTGGACATTTTTTTATGAAATTTCAAAAACTTTGTTTCTCCTTTTCCGGAACCTTTCTGAATATGTAATTTGAATTGGGAACTTTGCTCCACACGTTCATTTTGCATCGGCGATCTGATAGTCTTTTATGGGCGAGAAAATCCTGAAAGTATAAAGAGTCCATTACTTGCCAACCAGAACCAAATCCCTCCCAGCAATTAGACTGCCAAAAGACGTCTACCGACGGTTGCCACAAACTGTTCCGTCCCATCACGAACCCCCTCGGGCGCCCGGTTGCTAGCACAGACAACAAACACAAACATGCGATCCGAGGGCCTTCGCCATTCTTTCGCCAAGACCGAGGCAGGAAATGCAGTTTGAAACGTAAACGGAAACTTTCCCATACACCCCGAGTACACCCCATCACGCCCTATCCGGGCCCTCGTGCGCCCCAAGTGGATTCCAAGATGGAAAGTGATCGAATGGAATCGTTTTAGAGCTGGGTTTGTCGATCCGGCATTAAGCCACGAGAGCGGAAGCCCGTTTTAAGAAAGTCCAAACATAGGAGGATATTAGAACTTCATCGGTAAATATCCGTTTCATGGTCGAAGCGATCCGATCCGTGTACCGTTCGCCCGGTGGAAACCTTTTCCCCCCCGCTCGTGCCGGTACCCCCCGGGGTTGGGCAGATTTAAAGGGATGCTTCATATAGTGGTTTATTTATAGCGCAATCCCAGGACGGGTCCTTGCGCTCGGCAGTGTTTCATCCCTTTTTCGCCGGGACCGGGCCATATAGTCTTTGCCGCGATTTTCGATAGTCAAACCACGACCGCAACGAAGCCCATCAGATGGGTGGGAGGTGGGGCGGGAAGGACGGTCGATGTCTAAGCTCGAAATTGTGACCCGAGGCGAGTTTTGTCTAGGAGATACCGAGAAGTAATCATTGTCTTCATCATCCTCGTTTGGCGGAGGCGTACCGTGCCGTGGCAACGATTTTTCCATTTCCGTCCAGTTGGTGAAAAGATACTTCAGCAACCCCACCCATAAAGTGGGGGCGAGGTTGATGGCCGGAGGGTTAAAATGGAAAGGTGCGATGGCTTGGGGACGCAAACTTCGGCTCGGCGAACTTACTCCATTATCCGGAACCCGGATCGGTGTGCGATGCCTCTGTTTGCTTCCGGATGTCCTCCGGGGGTTCGCTCGCAACCCTCGCTCCCGCATCCCGCGATGTCAATGACGCGGAAAAATGATTGAACCCTAGCCAAGGTTGATGTTTTTTTTCCCTCTCGGCTTGTTTTTTCTTTCTTTCTTTCTTTCTAGCTGAGACCTGAGCAGTTACGGTTTAATTTGGATTTGGAAGCGGCACGATTAGCCACACCGATATTGAGTGCGGGAAGCGCGCAGTAGGAAACCTTTTTTATTTGGTTTTTCCTTTCCGGCCAACCAGTTGCCCGGGCTCTACCGGCGTGGAGTTTTCATAATTATTCCCATAAAAAATGCTACAAAATTTGCATTTTCTTTCTACACCATTACTATTTTTTAACGCCAAACGCCGGAAGGTGATAACGCCGGTTTTCCTCTCGGTTGGGTTTTCAGCACCCAACGCACAACACCGGGTTGGGAAAAAACGGACGAATTTTATTTTCCTTCCCACCTACTCCGCCCACCCGTTGATCTGGGCCTTTGCTTGCGGTGTTCTTTAAGAGCGCGGCCGTTTAATTGAACCAATGAATATTTCCGGCGGCTCCAGTTTCACCACATTCCCAGCGAAGCGAGCGCGGGATATAAAGATAAGCGACGTCGGACGGAACTCTTGCAAACGGCCCGGTGTGTGCCAGTTCATTTTATTCCGGTGCCAGTAACGTGTAGGAGAGCTAAAATCGACATCGAACGGCCGGAGTTGTCGGTGCGGTCACCTGGCCGTAGTCTTCTCCGTTGAGTTAAACTTACACCTAGCTCGACCATGGTCCACCTCGAGTCCCCCGATAGATCTCCATCCGTCTTTGGACCCCGGCGAGGCTGGCAAGAACACACGGGGCCAGGAAATAGAGCGACAATTAGTGAGGAGATGAACATCATTTGTTAGGTTTAATTGCGGTCATTAGTTTTCGGGTGATACCGGTCCGGCTCTGGTGTCTGTTTTCTTCTTTTTTCTTACAAAGACAAGTTGAGTGAATGGGATGCGGGGTATCTCGCAGTGTCGTCAAGCAGTCTTTAGCCGGTTACCCTTGGTATTGTAAGGGATGACTCTGTTAAGGATTCAATTACATGTAGTTGCAACCTCGTACGTTATAAAGTTAAAGTCTATTTTAAAGTAAATGGGAAGCGAATGATATCATTCACTGATTAAGGGCCTGCAGTCAACGCAGATACGGACAACAGAATCATATTTCAAATATATGTGAGGCTCTTTCTTTTGCATAATCACAACAGTTTTCTAATAGCTGATTTTCCTACTCATCGCTTGCTAATTGCTTTCTGTTATGAGTTCTATTTTCAAATGCGAATATCGAACATTTACGCCAAACTCCTCTTTAACTCTTACTTACTTCCACTTTTTATTTACATTTTGCATTCCAAGCTCTCGTATGTAAAACTAGCTAGCCGCCCCGGTGATGCTCAATGAAGAAGGGATTCAGAAAAGGATTGTGGTTTTAACACTTTACTTGCGAGTTATGTTTTGATTTAATAGTTACAATAACGGCATATTTAAAATGGTTGATATTTCCTCGATTTCCCCGTGTTGTATAAACCTTGTTTCATAACTATGTTGGATACACCTTGACATATTTGTACAAGCTAAAATATGTAATGGATAAGTCGATTGTGTAATTATAGATAGTTGTTGGATCAGAGATACATGCATACCCATTTCCTTTCTGAAATTTTGGATATATTATTTTTATGGAAAAGTTTGTAATGTTGAGGCATATGAGATCAATATGAACCGTTGCTGTAAAAAGAATCGGTACAGAATGTTCGATGCTTAATGAAATTTGAAGCAAACAAAATCCTTCACATTTTGAGCGCTCTGCTCTAACTCATTTCTAGCTACCTCAACCTCAACTGCTCCCTGCATATCATGCAAGGCAGGAAACTGCAAACCATAACCAGATTTATTTACCTTGCGCTCTGCATATCTTTTCAAAAATAATATTGAAATGCTTCCGTTCTTGCCTTTATTTGCAGAGAACATATCATCCAGTTTTGCTATTATCAAAATGTTTCCATCCCGCAAACCGAAACCCTTCCCGCAACGCATTGCTAATCCATAAGCAAAATTACATACCAACTGAGCTGGAAATGCTATGCAATCCCAAAGCCCGACACGGAACGTCCGTGCAGGTTGCATCGTGCAATACTGCATGTGTAGAACCATCGCTTCCCGCTTTTGACTTATTGTTTTCCAACCGGACCGCAGACCGGGTCAGAGGGGAAATTTGGAAAGTCAATTTTTGCACTCCCGGGAAAACCTTTCCCAGCGTATGTCCCGTGCTCGGCGATGATCCTCAGCATGTGCTACGGACATTGGACACTGCACACCCCCGCGGAAGGATGGCTTTGCAATTACAAAATGATTTCTGCAAGGTGGCCACAGACCGGGTGGCTCAACGGTGGCAGCAACGAGCGCCAAATGGATGTAAGAGTCATAAATTGGTAGCATGGTGGTGACGGTTCGTGAAGCTCCTGTTCCTGGGGGGTAGGTTTATAAGTATCCCTTTCCCGAACGCAGGTTCGCTCTGTTTAGACTGCGGAGGTGCGATGGGAAAACCGCCAATCTAACACAGTTTTAGATTCGTTATCCAATCGGTGCCCCGAGGACCGGCTCTTACTCACCCTTTCCGCTGACGGTGTTCGATAGCAGAGGTCGAAAGGAGCAACACGTTGCGGCCACAAAGCCGGCCGGAGAGTTCCAAGCGATCGATCCGTTCCGCTAGACACACGGGCCGGAACACGGGCCGAGGGTTCGGTACAAAATGTTCACCGCAAGCCCTTGTGTACGTAGTGAAATGATGAGCTGTTCCTGATAAACTCCAGACCGTCTCCAATCGCTACGGGTGTTACCTGATTCCGGTTGGCGTTCCGTTTGCTACATCTGGGGAAATGTTCCAACGTTTTACCAGGAACCCTCAGCCAGTGCTCAGCCTTACACGGGGAGTCAATTTCCGGAGCAAACATCCTGCAGCGATTTGCACGTCCGCCAGGTCCGCGACAGTTCACGGGACGTGTCGATATTCTGGCGAAACCGTCACAGTGTGGAAATGAGGCCTGCTCCCGGGCCGACGTTATCGCCACGTGATCGCCATCCCCTCGTCGATTGGGGTAAATTCATTATTGATGATTTGTTTTGAATAACTTGAGATTTGTTTCATAATTTTATCAAAAGGGTTATTTCCCTTCACCACCACCACCACCATCGGCGATGGCGTTCCGTACAAATCAAGCTCCAAACCGACATCAAACGCTTTGCATTTTAATCCCCAACTATTGGATGCGGCTCGCATCTCGGGGAAAAGCCCGGCCATTTTTGTGCTTTTGTAGGGAAACATGGGCAGTTGAGCGGAAAATTGGCAAATGCAGTGTACACCGGTGAACGTTATCCGATATCTGCACGGTGCAAAAGCGTCCCCTGCACCCGGGTAGGCAGGTGTGTGTGTACACCAAAAAACAGAACGCGAACGTACGGATTTTAGTGGTCCACCGGTTCTCTAATGTGACGTTAAATGACATGCGATTCGATCACGTTGCTCGGTCAAATGTCACCCCGTGTGCTCTTTTAAGTCCGGACCCGCAAACAAGCCTCAGTGATTCCCTAGTGCTGGGGCGTAAGTGGTAGTATTGTGCGCGCGTAGAACTAATCCTGAAGCGCGCCGTCACGTACCCTGCGCCGGGAAAAGCTCGTTTCGGAAAGCGGCACCAAATTGTTTGATGGTGTAATTGATTTTCGGGCCAAGCTGCGAATGAAACAATAATTAAACGCAAATAAACAGTCTCAGTTTCTGTGTGCGTGGTGCGACAAATTGGCAGAATTTTGGGGTCGCGTTCGGGGCAAACCCCGGGACACTCGTTAGCATCGTTACGATGGCTCCCGGTTGACATCGATCATAGCACCGTTTTTTTTCCTAAAAAATAAAAACAGAACAAACTCTTTTCCATCTGCCCTTGCTCGGGCCAGGATTGTACTGTCCATTCGTCGTAGGGGGAGGGAGGTTTGCCCAGTGGGAACGATGGATACACGTGGAAAGGGCCAACTGCAGTGGTTACCTGTAGCGCTCCTGGGGATGATGCAACGTGTGCATGCGTGTGCGGTATACGTCCACTGCCCACGGTCATCATCCGTACGTGACAATGCACTTGCCCACTAACGATTGGTTTTGTCTCCCCCACGGGGAGAGGGAAGGAGGCCGAGTTAACACACATACACACACGCGCTGGCTTTGCATTCCATTTGACCGATTATGGAGAGTCCCACGATAGCAATCCGTGTCCTTTGGGGTCGACGGGGATGGGAATGGTTCGGGATCGGTTCGATTTTGCACGGCCCAGTGCGACCGGAATCAATAGACTGTAAAATGTGTCCCCATTACACCGCGTTTGCTTGTCCGTGGTGAATCGTGGTGTCCGGGTGACGAGTGTCGGAGTGATTGACACATTGTTCCGCGACAAATAACCTATTCGACTCGACTGTACCGTTTGATTTGGCGCGTTAGATAAAGCTTAGTGGTTTTACTGAATTAATTGATGCGACAAAAAAGCGTTGCGGTAACGCGGGGAGTTTCAGCGATCAACGTGTCAACCTTTGACGTACAGCAGAGGGTACTTCATTTAGGAAAAGAGCTCATTAGATATTTTTTACGTACGATGTTTTGTTTGATCTCCCAACCGATCTCGGTATAGAAGCGATTTATTAACTTGTTTAATGAAGCAATAATTCAGTTGAATGATTTATTACATAACCACTAAGCACTATTTATTCATGCGTTCAAAATGTTCGTATTTTTGGAAATTAATGGAAAGGAATTTCAAAAAATTTGACAGTTTTGTTGAGCAGAACATTAAACTAATCGTGCATACGAAACGATTAGAACTTAGCGGCAAAAAGTGTCACCATGGCAACTGCAAACGGCGAAAGACAGCTCAATCGCTTGCTGATTAATTGTGCAAAGAATGCACGAACCATCCCGTGTCAAACACTGAACCCTTTGTCTTTGTCCCAGGGAGTTCTTAAGCTGCGAGAAGATTTCCCACTGCCCGCTGCGAGGCGGAGGCAGTTAGAGGGCGAACGAAAAACTTTTTTATATCCTCCCTCATCCCCTGCCCGAAGGCGAAGTTTTCCGCAAGACGTTTATTGTCAACTTTTGCCCGTAACGGCTGCGCGGAATCGTATGAAGTCGTACGGCGCCCGGCGTTAAAGTAGCCTCCGCCCACGGTGGTTCGCGTGGATTTAACCACGCTGAATAGCGAGTGCTACAGTCCAAGCACGTAATAGCTGCTGGCATTATTTTAATAGCTTTATACTTTTACTCCATATGTTCACATTATACTTATACACTTGGCACTTTTCCTTCCGCCCGCCTGGCAACGGTGTTCACCTTTGGGGAAACAAACGTATCGTTCGAGTGCCATGTCGAGTGGAGTGTCGGGAGCGAGAGGAATGGAGGCGCATGGTACTAGACAAACGCTGAGCTCCCGACCCTGGTTAACCTGACACCCGGAACGGAATCGGCGGCGATAGGTGAACCGCTTGCACAAAGCTCTTCCGGTGCGGGCCGAAGGTAACGGATTGGCAGTTGGTCGCCGCATCGACGAGAAGTCATAAGTGACATGAGTGCCAGCGCTTTACTTTCCGAAAGGCCACGGTTCGGTTGCAATCCAACCACCGGCTCACTTTGAACTGTCCTCCCTCCGTTCTTTTCTTTAACGCATGGATAGAGAACGAGCGGTCTCTTCAAACGCGCACGTAAGAAGTCCAACAAAAAACGGTACCACTTTCCGGCACACAAAGAGTCACGTGCAAACGTAACAAGACTTTCCAAGTCTCCGCTTCCATTGGAGGTACGATTAAGCCCGACTCTCTGCCCTCGTTTTCTTTCGGATGAAAAAGGTTGTTAGTTTCTTTAAACGCCTTTTGAACTTAATCCCTGCAATCAAACGAACAATAAAACGATAAAGGTTTTAATTTTCTTCACATGTTTTTCATATGACTGCATTAAAAGAACTTGACAAAAATTACACTAGGCATTACACAATCTCTATTCTTGACAAAGTAACGAAAAAATAATACTTTCACTCATATTAACATATTCAGCAGATAAGTATTACAGAATCGTTTGCTAAAGCAAACTTAAAGGTTTTTAGTGCAATACTTAAGTTAAATGCAAAAAAAGCTATTACAACATCAGTAAGCAAGTTGAAGGTTAAGTTACAAAAGTTTTCAACCGGTTTTACAGTTTGTATATTGTTTCAAGTAATCAAATTTATAAAACTAAAAATAGAGAGATATCTGATTATGACAAAATGTTATGAATGAACTAAAACCAAGAACTGAACATTCATACCAACAATACAGTAGGAAAGCATCTTATTTTTAGAGCGTCATGAAAGCAACTTTGACAATCGAGATTGGTTGATATCTCAAAAGATGGACTCTGTTTAGAATTTTATTGTTTGTTTATGATAATGCAAATTTTAATGCACGGACCAAGAAAGAGAAGACTCCCTGCGGAGTCTCTTTATGATCTAGGAGGGATTTTAGTCCGCACCATGGTTCGTTATGACCAACTGCCTCCGAGACTGTTTTGTCAATGACAACGTAGCCATCCGGAGTGGTAGAGAATGAACCTTGCCCGTCCTGTCCTCTGCTCGAAATGCGCCCGCTTGAAACGCGAGCGCGCTCTAATTGACAGTGACCGATGTCTTAGGAACTCTGGTTCCTGCCGTTGGGAGTCCGTGGGAATGTACTGTTTCACTTACCATTTTATGACCTCGGGATTATCCTGCAGAGTGTGCTAATTCTATTTTATTTTCGTTCTCTTTCTTCCCTCGCTTTCGCCAGGTAAGTTTCGCCAGCGAGCTCTAGGGCGACCCGCACCCAGGAATGCCATCCCGGTGAGCGAGTGTGGTCATAAATTATGTGTCACTAGCACCTTCAGCATATCGTCAGCACCTGATAATGGGTTGAGCGCCGGGCTGCATCGCACAAATCTGCATCTGAAGTCAGCCACAAGGAAACGACGGACCGGCCGTACGAGTCGTATTCCCAAAACCTTGCCCTTCCGTGCCGACGGGTCTGGTTCGGGGTTTCGTTTGCCGACGTTGCTGACTGCGCACCGGGCTCGTCGCTTGAAGATTGATTCATGCAACACCGCACTTTCCAACGCCCCCTCCCTCCCCCTCCCGGGGGGACCCACCTGCATTGTCACCCTTGCAATGCAGCCACGTCTTCAGTAAATGCAATCGAGTGGCATCCACTTACACACGAAGGAATGTAGCTCCAAGGCCCACAGGCTCACGTAACGACCACGAACCCAGAGGACAAATTAATGGCCGCGCGGAGACTGAGTCGTTTGTCGGGGGTGGTAGAAGGTGAAGGCAGCACACAACCGGCGTCACGCTCAGCATCATCGTCCCAGACATGGCTGAAGCTATTTCTCGCATGTGCTCACCGGCGTGAGGTAAAACTTTGTTGCCTTTCTCTCTCCGCAGCTTAGCTTTCGCGCTGTGGGCCATGCATCCGACCTTCGGTATGGGCACCGAATCCTCCCGAAAAATCCACCCCGCTTCCGCCACCCCCTACAGAGCCAAGAGCTGGCACAAAAAGGACACGGCAGGCGGTGCTAAACGCCCCAGCGTCGATGGTGGGTTCCGAACGGTAGCGATAATTTATGTGCAATTAAACCCTGGTGGAAAATGTGTTAAACAGTTGCCGCCGGTGGAGGTTGGACGGGAAACGGGGCCGAATGGGGCCTGCTGTGCAGTGAGGGGGCGGGAAATAAAATAGGGCTGAAGGTGCAAGCGACGAAAAGCGAAAAACTCCATTCAATCGCGCCCATATTCTCGGCCATCCTAGAGCTTGCGCTGGGTTAAGCCTGGGTCATGGGGAGTATTTAGTAGCGTGTGCTTGTGTGTATGTGTGTGTGTTGTGTGCACCAAGCAAGTCCCAATGGGCACGATTGGATTTTTAATAAGAGCTCACCGGGAGCAAAGGGCTCAAAACGGCTCTCCGGCGCCAATTCCGACGTTCCGGTTCTTTGGCGTAAGGGAAGTAGGTCTATTACCGGAATGCGAGGTACTTAAATTCCGTTTGATAAATTCCTTCTCGGCAGGGCAGGGTGGCGCGATTGCTAGGGGATTGAAAACGCTGAAAAATTGCTACAAATTAGACTGATTTGTTGCCGGTCGGTGGGACTAAGAGGGGGGAACTCCTTTGACAGAAGGTCTATTTCGAGCATAGTTCATATTTTCGGAGGTGATATTCTTCAAGATTTAAGGGGTGAGCCACATTGTTAAGGAAAATGAAACCATGCTGTAATATGGTTACATACCAAACCGGAAACCAACATTCGTGTTCGAGAGCTGTAGGTCATCCTTATAACGCCGATTCGTGGATAGATTAATCTGACCTATTACGTATGAGTGAGTAAATCCGAGAATTTCCTCCGACTTTACGATATTGCATATGAGGTAAATAATATTTTGTTAATCTTTTTTTCTAAAAAAGCACGAAATAAAAGGGTTTAGGAAATGTTTGAACCCTGACAAAGACAAATTATCCAAGCAGCAGATTCCGTCATCAAATTTAAAAAAAGATAGGAGAAAAGTATCCAACATTTTCGGCAATCAGCCTAGGTTGAAGATAATAAGAAGTGTAAGAGCAAAGGTCGATCTTTGGCTTACGAAAATATGGAATTGGTATTATTATCCTCCAAATAATGAAGATGATAGTAGAGTATAAAATTGAATGAATGAATGAAACTAAAAATAGGTTTTCTTAAATCATGGTTACACATACTGGGAGACCCTATACATGCCTTATCCCATGCTGATATTAAATAATGTTAAATCTTAAGTGTAACCGTGAAAATCGTGGTATAATCTCTATGAATTAAAAGAGACTAAACTACTGCCATATTTCTAATCAACAGAGTTGCCTTTGACGTCATCGTTCCAGAGCGGTTCCTTGATTAAAAGACTTGTTTACTGCAATAGAACATAATACAGCTAGAAACAACCAGCGACCGGTCAGCGCGTCCCTGTGGTCGTTGTTTATCCCTTTACTAATTAGTGTTGCACAAAGTAAATAATTGCGCTCTTATGCAAGTTCTCCGCAAAAGCAGCCGAGCATGGTATGGTGCCTTTGAACGGTCGTAAAGAATACGTAGAGTGATAAAAAGCGCCCTGGGAAGCAATGGGTCCTGCCCAGAGCACGAAGGCAACACATTCCACCAATTCATTTCGTTACGCGCCATTAAGCCCGTTGCTGCCTGGGTCGGAGTTGGATTGGATTTCGTCCTGTTCCTTTTTTTTTTGTTTTGTTTTTTTTTTCAATCATCCGGCTCTACTTTTGTTTTAATTCGTATACGCCATCATTCCGGGGACCTTTTGCCTGTATCTTTATCGGACTCGCTTAGCTTCATTATCCGGAAACGCTTCATTAGTGACCTGCTCCTCGGCTGCGAGATACAGTAAATAAAGCCCTCAATCGATGCGCGTCAATTTATACAATCATCGATAAATCACGATATTCCTCCGGTATGCCTTTGCAGCCCGCGGTGGCACGTAGTTCCTGGCCGTGCACACGTCGTATCCTTCCCCCTCTCCCGCCCTGGCCGAACGGTGTTGGAAAGTTGAAAGTCACGAAGCTCATTGGTTTGAGTGGTCGAGAATTAATAAAAGAGCTTCTCGGTTTCAGCACTTTACCACGGCCCTTGAGAAGGGCGGGCTCGTTTACACGTTTACTGTGGCAGGAAGGAGGGGGTGTTGTACCGAGCCGGGCCAATTCTTCTAGCCATGTTGCTTCAGGCACCCGCTGACAAATGGAAGATCGTTTCAAACGGAACGGTTGCGCTCGATCAAACTAAAGCTTCGGGAAACGTTTCAGCGAGCAAATTGTGATTATTAGTCGAAAGTCTTCGTGCCCTAAAACATCGTCTTACGGTAGGTGGCTTGGATGGTGTAGCATGTAGGGCGGTGGAGGCTAATGGACAATGGACGCTGCCCAGCAGGGTTCTTGCTGACCATGTGGATGCAGCGAAAGCCCGGAAGCCCGCTTGAAAGCACAGCATGCGGGCTTCCTTGCACGATGGGCCGTTCGCCTCGGTTAGCACAAAGCACACCCCATACACAAACGACCGTGCGACGATGTGGAAGTTTATCCGCAATTTATTCGTCAATTTATCACGTAACTCGATTGGATTGATATATGCGTGGTTAGGCTACTCGGCTCCGGTTGGGGCCTTCGAACGGGAAGCTCTTGTAATCGGCCCCATCTACATACGAGCGGATCAGCGAATGCCTGCTGGGACAGGCCTGTCTTTGGACAGTTCAAGCCGGAGTGACCTCTTCCTTCCAAGATGAGATTATCGATCGCTAGTAGAAACTATATGAATAGAGAAAAACCATTAACCATTACCTAACGATTCGGTCAAGCAAGGTAACGCTATCTGCAGTAACTAGGTGATTCAAATTGATCGGAAACAAAACCAAAGAGCTTCCGGAGAAGAAACGAATCCAAAGAGATAGGGAAGAGATGGTTCCGGGTGCTTTATGTCGGGTAAATACCTATTGAAAATGAAATTTACTCGAAATGAGATTTGCCAAGGGCTTTACTCGGAGGACTCTTTTAAATTATACACTATGTAGGCGGCCCTTGTAATACCAAACGAAGCACTAAGATGTATTGAATGCCACTTAATTTGATTGTAAATGTTAAATTAATTTCAAAAATAGTTTTCAAACCAGCTAATCAATTAATATTCAAACAAAATCACTGAATGCACTTTTCAAACATTGTAATCCATTTCATTCGTCAGAAGTTAAAGACCCTTTCGGGTTGATTGGAGAACTGAAGTACAGTGCAAAACAAAAGCAAAGCATTCCCAACTAAACCAACGGTAGTAAAGTGGGAGGGGGGGGGGGGGGGGTTAGCTCATGCCCACAATCCTTTTGATTGAAAACATCTTGCCCAAAGATTTCTTGAATAAATCATGATAGAATCCACCTTTTTCAAATTAAATTATTCAAAGCACACCCACTGCCACCCGCCGTGGTGGGAGGAGTGGGGCCGGCGGTTCCCGGGTGGGTGCTGCGGATATCCTTTTCCCCGAGTAATCAGTCCTAGTTGAAATTTCCAATGAAAGCACATGGACCAGTGGAAGGCATCGAGCCAACGGGGCGATGCGACGATAGAAAGGATAAGAAGAGCCTTAAGAATGGCAAATGTTGTTGAGCCCGCGACGTAACGGGGGCGCTGGGGCGGGAAGCCGGAGACGGAGCGTGGAAACGTGAAGAGATCAATTTGCAATGTAAATCATGCTTTTCTATAAAATAATGATAAAAACCCTCTCACCGAGCGGCAAGCAGAAGACCAACCACGATGGCGACCGCACCGACGACAACGACGATTACGACCGAAGGCAACGCAGTGCTCTGGAGTGTACGAAGAAAGAAGATGGCGGGGGGCGGGGGACCGGTTCCACCACTCGTAACTGTGTCCTCTTCGATCGTTTCGCTGACGCTTATCCTCCCGCGCGGGTGGAAAACCGTTCGGAATGGTCGGATCGAACCAGACCACCCTTTTTGGCAACCGTTGTGATCTGCGGTGCTCGAATTCCGGCGGTCCGCCAAATCCAGCCGGCAAACCGGACGCTGGACAAAGGGCCGTTGAATGCACGATGAGAAGGTTGGGAAAAGTGCACGAGATGGAACATTTGTTTCACATGTTACTGTTATCAACCTGGTTCGCTGGGGAGGGTGAAGGGACGAACTGCTTTTCTCCCGTCCCGTTTGATTTCTTCTTTTATTGCCAGCTCCCCACTCGTGTATAGCTTTTGTTCGATGCAAATGAGTTTTTTTTACGTGCAAGTGCAAGAAACTCTCTGGGTGGCCGATTTATGCAACCCCCGCGATCTTTTTTCTTCCCATTTCTGGTCGAAAGTCACAAATTCCACCAGAGGGCGTTGAATTCCGGTCCGCATTTGGATGGAACTAATGAAATAAAATTTTCAACCAATCGACCACATGCCCTTACACCATCACGGTAACCCCGTGCAACCATGGTGGGACTGTGCTGCACAGGGTGTTCAACAGATCTACGCCAGAGGACGAGCAAGAACCTATTGCCAAGCATTCGAGCATTCCAGCTCTCAAGCCGGTGGACACCTCGGTGCTGCGGAAGCGGATGTCGAACCGAGACGCTTTCCGCTCGCAGCCGGGGGAGAAAAGTGTCCTCCTCTCGCTGCCTCGGTGGTTTTCATTAGCGTATGGCGTCGCGGAGGTGGGCGAGTCTTGGGACGTCGGGATTATCGGTGCAGGGATCGACCCCGATAACCGCAGCCATCGTAATTTATTGGCTGCCGTGGTAAGTTTTATTATGCCATCAGGGTGCCCTCTCGCGCCGGCCTGGCTTCCCGGAGGGTGACCGTACCCTCCGACCAAGCACTTGCGGGACATCAATGGGACTGTCGATAAATTATGCCATTATAAGTGGATTGTTCAATTTGAACGCGTTATTACATCCACTCGTGAAAGGAGTTTTTAATTTGTGTCTGGAGCGAAAAGGGAATTCTATTGAATTTTCTTTCAAGTATTTCTCTCACAACCCGGCTTGGCTGAACAACGCTAAGAAATGGGTTGCAGTTTTCATAGAAAGAACAGGAAAAACTTCATAAGTTCAAAACGACACACATGCGAGAACCAAAGTAAAATTATTTTCCTTCACTTTCGCGACGCGCTTGGCAGGGAAAAGTTTATTATTATTTTCGTTCCTATTGGAAGCGGCAATTTTCCTTTTTTTTTTCACCGAGCGCACAGAAGTTGGAACAATTTTCCTTCGTTTGCCAAAGGAATGCTCCTTGGCGCGCCGTTTGTGTGGATTCGCAATTTTCCATTTCCTGGCAACGGTTCGGTGACGCGTGTGCAAATGGTTAGTCGAACGTTTTTCGTGGGTGCAGGTGGGAAAGCCCGGTTTTCTCATTACCGCGTTCAACGAAAGGGAATAAATTCGTCGTCGCCCGAGCAACGGGGTGGAAGGCGGGGACAAGTTTTCCCGTTGCAGCTCCGAACGTGCTCCTTCGCATCCTTGCACATTGCAACGACCGTGCTCCGGTCGGGAAGAAACCGGGCAAACATTTAAATTATTAGCCCACAAACGAACTGTAAAATAAACAAGGGAAATTTTTCGCCAACCTGGATCTTGTCGGATGCACGGGAACCGGTGGGTTTGGGAGCGGGACACCTTTTTGGCGTGCGCTTTGGTGGTTTGCATTAACTATTATTTTCTCACCTCTACCCACATCCGCGTGTGTTCGATTCACTAAACGGGCGGGGAAAATGAAAGAGCAACTTTTTCTCACCTACCGGAGAAACATGAGCTGCGAAATTGTTTCGACACTTGCACAACTTCATCCGTCATCTTGGCGCGCCACTGCCCTGGCAAATGAGTACCGTTTGTGTGTGTGTGTGTGTGCGGTTTTGAAGTTCCCGCGGAGTGCCATTGAGAGCAAAAGTTTGGAGCCTTCTTGACCAGAGCCGTCCAGACCCAACCTATCCCATCCCACCAATCCAGTTCTCATAGAAGAACTGTTGGTTGAGTCATAAGCATCCTTGATGAGAAGCACTTTTCCGTTTGTTTTTCTCTACCGTATAATTTTCTTGAGCACAGCGGAACCGTCAGCAAATTACACTTCTGTCAATGAGATAATTAACGTAGTCGAACAATTAATCCCTGGAAGGTAGCCACGGTTCGGGCGCCATTATAAAATCTCCACGTCACAATCGTAGCGTCGGTTCTAATTACTGAATATGTTGCTGCATTCAAAGGCAGATCATAGGGTAAGCAAACTGAGCAGCTGCATGGGGTCCGAGTTTTCCAGGGGTTACATCATTTTGGCCCACTTTTTAAATTTAATATTGGATTTTTTTTTATTATTTTGTTACAAATTTGCTTGTTTTATCAAATGCTTGATGAGGTTGTGCATTTATTATTTATTATATATTAAAACTTATATTATGCTTTTTTAAAACTTTTATTATGCTCCAACTTATCTGAATTATGTTTTGATGAAGAACAGGTGCTGTGTTTTTAGATAAAATATGAAATTGTTGCACAAACGTAAATTAAAGAAATCAGTGTAAAGACATATAAGGGGAGGAAAATTCTCGGATTGTTTAAAAACAATGGACATGATTTGCTCATTTTCAAATATATTAGATTTGCTTGTTAATTTTGTTTGGTAAATTTCAAATCACCTCAAAAAATATTCTTATAAAAAATAAAAAATAAACTACTTGTCAATTTGGTTCATAGAAAATTATTTTCGTGAAAAATTATTCCCTTTGCTAATAAAGCTTTGCCAATCAGGCTTTCGACAATGAAAACTTTGCAATGAAATAGGATTACCGAAAATTGTAAATTAATTTAAATTCCATTCATTGTTAAAAATATATGGTCCAGTTGAAAATTAAATTTTATAATTACTATTGGAATATAAAATCGAAAGGTGAATGTATTGGGAAAACCCATTCATACCTGTTTGGAACCCCTAGAACGCCTAATCCGAGTCTGACTGAATTCTCATACCGGCTTCATTTCATAAGAATTTTGTAGTTGAATATATGAGCTAATATATCTACCAGTTCAAACCATATTTCAAGGTGCATGAAAATTATGTTTTATTGCTAACTTTATGCCGCTATAAACTGGATATATTTAATTGATGGGTTTACCCCCTCTAACCCCAAAACCCTAAAGCCTTATCTCAAGCATTATTTCCATTTGCTATCCATATTCCCGAGGCAACTGATCTGCTCCCGAACGGCTGGAGAAACCCATTCCGAACTGCCATTAATTACTTCTCATTAGCTCTCAAGAAGGTGAGCTGCACGAACGGCAGATGCATTAACGTTCGTCGTAATTTTCCACACCAAGACTTGGGGGTCGCAAAAACGTTGGCGGGCTGATTTCGCGACCTTGCGAAAACCTTGGAAAAAGTCTATTGAACCAGCGAAATGTTCCATTTTAATCAAATCAACGCATAAACTGGCAATAAAACTATCGCACGGTGGGCACGGCGGCCCAACCGTCGGCCAACATGCAAGGCCTAGTCCTTCGTTATCTCGGTGGTCTATCCGGGAAGGCACACCGAGGAAGGCGGGCAACCATTTTCCTGCCAACTCCGTCCCATCCGGCGCACTTCTCCCTTCACCTGACGCGACTCGTCTGGGCATCTATCACGCTTCGAAATAATAATTTGTGTCACCGGTAGGACAGGCTGTGCGGTTCGTTTTTTACTTTCGCAAACTCGTCGTGTATCGAACAATGTCGTTTGATGTGGTACAGGAGGTTTTACTTGCGTGTATTCCGCCGATTTGACTACGAGCACGGATCACGTGACGCTCGCGACCGCAAACGATGAAAAAGGCTGAAATTTAAATAAACATGAACAGGGCTTCACACGGAGACTTTTACATCTCGTGTGACCCCCCGTTTGCAAAATAGCCCCCCCCCCACCCGTCGGCCGAGGTTAGAGCAATGAAAAGCCACTCCAATTCAATGTTCTATAGAGATTTATGTGAATTGCTTGGCTTACATGTACGAAAGATGGGATGCCGTCGGCCTTGCTTCAGTTGAGTTCGATTTCTACGGTCAGTTCGACGAATGAACGAGATGTTGTTTTACTCTGATGCCATTGGAAGTGGCCTTAATGGATAAATGGGTTTTGTAAATAATGGAAAATGTCGCGATTGTGCCAATTTGTGTTATATTTTTAGCTTGGAAAAGTTTCATTTCATACAAATTGGTTTTAATTTCATTAAATTTGAGTGGTGTTGGTCTGAACTTGTCCAATTTTGAATTTTTGACTAAACTATAGATTGTAAGATTGTGAGTATAAATAAATCAAGGCTTGAATAATCAACGAATATCCCAACCGAGACGGGACCCTCCCCAGTACGACTAACTGACTGAGAGGACTTTCCACGCACACAAAGGGAAAAAGTTTAGTAACGGTCTTTACGCCAAGGAACTGAAGAATCAATGGTTGATTCTTAGATACTACAAGTTTTTTGTTTAGGCTCACAAATGGAGATATAAAAACGAACAAAATATACCCTTTATGTAAAGAGAATAGTGTGAGTTCCCTTCATTCATGTTCGTTTATAACAAATTGAAATGATGTATTTTTCCAAATCATTACAGTAGTTCCCCGCTTTACGCTAATGTTTGGGATCGAACGTTATAGCGTATGTCGAGTTTTCACTTATAGGGAATTTCCTCTGCCATATCGCTTATACTTCATCTGCCGGGCTAATGTTGCATAATTCTTTCCTTTTTCGAACATCTTCACTATTTCTAACTTTTCTGAAATTATTATAGTACACTTCTTTTGACTACTTTTATTATTTGATGCAATATTAATCTCTTCAGGATTATAGTGCAGCTTAACGAAACATGAATCAACGTGTATTGATTGCGAAAGCAATTCAATAATTTTGGGAATTCTGGCCGTTGCAGTCATGGCCTTTTAACAGCTGTTTAAAACCTATTAAAAACTTCATTCCACCAAAACAAAGTAACATTGACCAAACAGAACTCAAGCAACAACGCAAAACGATATGAACTGTCATTTAAAAAACAATCGCGAATATCGAGTATAGCGTACTGCGGGGATATACTGTATAGTGTTCATCAATCTTTTCGAGATGAATATTTTTATCATAGTTGTAAACCAGCATAAAAAAACTACTAATTTGAAAAGTGAAACATTCATTTGATTTATATCCGCTTCTTTCTAACACCATGTCAAACACCGTGTGTCGCAAGGGAAGTGGAACCTTTTGTTTCCCGACCGTCGGGCGCTCGTTCATCGACGCACCTTGTCAGGAGCAGATTGATGAACGCATGGCGATGGTGTACCTTTTTTCATCCACCTCCACGAAACATCACACAATGGATACAATGGAGGGCATGTAACGCTGACAGGCCGACGAACAATGGCCGCTTCACTCGCAGTGAACAGCGTTAATGAGCCATGTCGGGCGGGGGAAAAATGCTGCAAAAGGTGATGGTGCTGGAAATGCCACTAGGACGCGTGTCGTACGCGAGTACAGATTCGGAAAATCCTTACACACTCCGATGCCGGAAGGCAGAAATCAGGTACGATGAATGGGTTAAACGAGCGAAGAAATGTCTATTTGTCTTCTCCGTTCGTTTGAACCACAATCCACGCCCTCAGACACGCACACACACACACACACACAGAGCCTCGGGCAGAGACCGTATGGCGGTTAACCTACGCACCGGGTCATGTGCTCGCTACTGACAGAAACACGGCAGCAAACAATTGTCAGCGTTGTCATCGGCTTCTTACTGGGCCGAAAGTCACCGTGTTGACTTGGGGAGTAGAAAAAGAAACACACACACACGCACACAAAGATTTGAGGAAAACCCGCTCGAGCGCCGTGCCATTTCTTGTTGATGGCGTTGGAAAAGCGTGCCTCGTGGAAAGGAAAAGCGCTACAGTTCTATGAAAAGGGCACGAGAATTTGCCTGTCAGTTGCGTCCGGGATGCAACGAGTGGCGCGAAACTCGAGGTGTAGATCTTTTACAAATGAATAATTGCTGTTCTAAGGCCCAACCGTCCTCGGCATGACGCACTATGGTATGTTTGGAAGGCGTTCGGCGTGGCAAAAAAGGACATCCGGATCGACGCGCTCGCCGGAATGCGAACGCAGCCGAACGGTTGAATTGCGGGCCACACTTGTGTGTGTGTGTGTTGCCCGGCTTCACCGGGTAGTAAAGGTAAATGATTTTTATTGCTGTACCTTATTACGTTCCGTGACAAAGTAACATTGCACGAATGATGCATAGCGTGGCATCTTTATTATTCTGCCAGTGCCTTATATTTCTTGGCCGATTCCGACCTTTCATTCTGGCTTTTCGTGGCTGTTTTTCTTCGCGAAAGTACAGTAATGTTCAGAGTAAAAAGTATATAAGTCTTAGAAAGTCGGTTTTAGCTCGGGGAAAAAGCTATGCTGCTTTTTTGAGCTGCTTTTCTTCCCACAACACTGCCATCACGCGGTAATAATTCCAGACACTCAATATGTTTTCAATACTAAGGTAAAAGAAACGTTCCCTTGCTTAGATGCATCCGTTCAATGGGGAAAGAAAAACCCGACGAACAAACCATTCCGGTGCGAAGGCGTGTTTTTCTTTGTTTGGATTGAAAATTTTCCAAGTATCCAGGCTTCAGGTTGGGGCTCTTCGGTGAGAAAGGTGCAAAACTGGTGGTAGGAAGATGGAAATAAAGATAAAAAAAACCAAATGGGCTACACATAACCACAATTCTTGCGGCCATAACGGGAGAAAACAATCAAGGGAACATTTTTGGCTCATTTTTCATAAGCATATTACCCGTGTTTTTTTCCTCCATCCTGGCCTGAGTGCGGGGAAGAAGGGAACTGATGGGCCATTGACGGCCAGCCACGATGAACATGCATATTACAAGGCCCTTAGGTGGAGTGTGCGTTCCGCCAATGAAATATGAACCTTTATGGGATTTCCGAGCCATCTCCCGAAGCCTACATGCCTTCGTTCCTCGTGTTGCGTTTTATCTCCTCGAGTCCGTCCGAAGGGGTGGGGGGTGAGGGGGAGTGGAGGTTGAATGATAAAATGGCGGCATGCAGGGCTTCCCTGATGGTGGAAGAGTTTCCAGCAGTGATCATGGACGCCATCCCGGACAACCAAGAGCCAATGAAAAGGATCCTCCCCTGTTGGGATCACTTTTCCCTCACAGCCAATCGCGGGGTGGTGTTCTACGGAAGATGTGGGGGATTTTTTATAGTTCCCCAATATCCAAACTCTCCGAATCCGCTCGCATGTAGAGGCATTCGGAAAGATTTTTTGCCCTCTTCACAAGACAACCCTGGATCCCGGGGAACCAACGTCATAAAAGCCGGCGATGGACGAGCGATCGCTTGCACTCTTTGTTGGCGCTCGTCTGCCGAGAATGGTATGCCGATGGGACCGTGGGACCGTGGCGTGAGTGAAAGGTGAGTCGTAAAATTTGCCCTCAGCATCTCACCACCCACGGGGGATGGATGGACTGGACTGGAATTTGCAATCACACAAAGTCTTCCCGGGACGAAGCCGGTCGTGGGTTGTGCCTTCTGCCGAACACAATCGGGTGGGCCATAAAATAATGGCGACCACCATTCCGTGCGTTCGCACAAGCGGACAACCAGACGCAGGACGTGGCCTGATGGTGCATCTTCCAGAGGTTTCCCGAGCTCCAGCATTGACCCTTGCGGTAGCCGAACGAACTCGCCAACACGGGGGATTCCGCGTAATGGTTCCAAATGCCAGAACCACTTTGGCCCATGGGTGTACACGATCGTGTGGGTGATTTATCAGTGATTGCATTTCGCGGGCCTTCTGCGAATCACATTCGCGTGCAGTACCGCCACGGAGGGCCAAACCGTTCGTTCAGAATCAACTGGCCGAGCTATCCGGTGAGTTTTTATTGAAAACGGATGAGAAATAGCCGAGGGGGGAGGGGTTAGACAATACCGACATTAGCTTCATTCATTACAAGATCTTTAAAACCCGTTATTGGATAACCGTGATTATTGGAATCTCACTCCAAATTAAAAGAAGAAAGGAGAATGTAGAAAAAATGATGAGACCTTCTAACTTTAAAATTGTAAATACTTTTTCTCGCATATCTGGTTCGGTTATATATTTATAGGAAACGAACCTTAAGTCAGTCTTGTCAGTAATGTTAATGAAAGCTTTAGTTCTCACCCACATCTCCACACACGTCTCCGCTCTACCGGCCGTAAAGCCAAACAACCTTAATACAATCTGCCGAAATTACACTCCAGCAGGTCGGTCGGTTTGTGTTTTGTGTCCAATGTCCACCGGCACACGTCAACCGAAATGGAATCGCTGTTACAAAACGCAGCACTCACCCACCGGGCGGAAGTTTATGCATCCTATGGAGGATTTGGAAACATCTTCCCATCCATGGAAGCGTGGTTTGATGGTAGTTACCATGGAATGAGGTTCTACCCTGAGGCGAATAATGCCAATGTGACATTATCGTCAGGGCTCCCAACTTGGCTCGAAAAGTCGACGTGTGTGATAAGTTGGATGAGTGTTTTTGTGGGGAGCGCTAAATGAACGGCTCGTAAAAGTGTGTGGCTCCATTGCGCCATCATTTCACCATCATTTGTATTGTGTTTTGATTGATCCAATCATGGAACCACGAATAAACGAAAACAATGGATATCATAAGAAAAATGTAGGCAGTGGACAATAATTAGGTCTCGTAAACAATCACCATTGCTGCAATGGGATATTGGTTTATTTGAAGATAATCCTAGATCACGATGATGCAGGTATAATGTTAACGTTTTTATGATGATGTATTGGGAATGTTATCAGTTACTTGACCATTTTCATTTAAAGTTTTCAAAGCAAACAAGAAATTGATCGGTCATGAATTGCATAAAATAATGCAAATGGGAAGAAATTGGTAAACCATTGCGAAGTACTAACTAAACCTGCGTGTTACGTTGGTGCGTTTAATGCCTATTTGTTGTGGATGTCATTAAGGTAATTTCCGAATATTCTTGTTTATGCTCTACATATAAAAACAATCTTTAGGGACATGCTTTTGAACAAGTTGTAAATATCTTCTATCCTTTTGCTCATCTTAAGATTTAGAAAGGCATCATAATAATCTAATTTTTCTTTAGAGACATTTTATAAACAACTTTCTGATCACTTGCTCCTTTACAATGCATAAACCAACGCAGTTACGTATTAGATTATCGAATTCCTAATTTGTAGTGTTTAAAATCACTAAAATGAGTCAAATAAATGAGAGATTTTAGTTGCAACTTTTACGTAAGACGCTAATGTTTTAGCCTAACGGACCTATTCGATGCTCATTATGGCAAGACAGATTTATATTTCAATCGCCTAAGGATTGGGTTCTAGTTTTTAGATTTCCAGGAGAAATAGACCATCGCTTTGTTGATTTAAATTTGTATCGTTTAAATGTTCATGAATCTCACAATCAGTTCAGAAAAACAGGACTTTACTGATCCTAACGTTTCACTGTCTATATTCGCCGTTGCGTTTTTGCTTTAATTGTAAAATGCAGCATTATTTAACTAATTGCCTCAGTCGCCACCGCTAACTTTTAAATTTAAAGCCTCACAACTAGACCACTTTGGAGTTAATTTCTCTTCATCTTAGTTAATCTGTTCCTTTGAACTCCCATTTGACTGATTTTCAATCAACATCCTTGACCATTTCGCTTGGAAATGGGTCCTTTTGTATAGTACTTGAAATGTTCCTTTCGTGTTATCAATAGAGGGTTGCTCAGTCGACACCTTCAAATTCGGTGTCGTTCGCTTTGGCAATCTCGAAGGTGGATGACTCTATTCGCGGAAGTGTCACCTTTCGTAAAACATACTTGAAATTTCTTTCTACCGAAGCCAAGCAGCAAATGGAAAGCAAACTTCACTGAATTCGACCTTTCGGTTCGTTTCTTATCTGTAGTATGGTTGAATGATTTTTTCATCAATAAACTTCTACAGAACGTCATCTGAGTGCTTTGGAGTTTTTTTCCAGTTCTGAGAAAATGACAAGAATCATGGGAAGTAAAACGGATTTTGAGGGAATTAGATAAATTTTACTGAGGGTACCTTTTGAGTCGATATGCGTTAATCCTTGAAGGTGCTCGAAAGAAACCATTTGAAACCATGATGCTCGATAGAAACCATGAATCATAACGATATATAAATAACGACGATCGAGGACAGGAAGGATTACAATTCTAATCTCGTATTACATTAAGGAAAGTTAGAGTTTCAAACTTCACTATTTCTGTGAAGATTTCATTGAGTATGGAACATGTTATGTGCGCTTCATTCTGTTGAATAGTTTTAATCTCTCATTGCCTGAATTTTATCTCTCATTTCCTGAATTTTAATTTGAAATTCATTTTGCAATTTTTCTCATACGAATCGTTCCCTGGTTGAAGATTTCCAACAGCTTGCGTGATTAACCAGAATCTCATAATCAGCAGCACTATAAGAGCATCACTAAAGCAGCATTTTGCTTCGAATTCAGCCTGTAAATAACGTGTCCGTGTCGTAATGTACACAAACTGAAGATGAGGTTGTGGCAGCACCCGAAACTAAGCTGCAAGTGGTCGAAAGGAAAACTCATGCAATGTCTGTTAGTAAACGGAAGTTTTTCAATCACCAAACCACATCCACCGAAAAGTACACTCAAGGCAACGCTGCCCGGATTGGTCCTACAAATCGGAATTTAATACCCCGACTCCATACGCTCCAGCTCAATCCCGTAGGGTCACCAGGATCATCGGTTTAGAAGCCGACCCCCGTATAGCTTAACGTTAATCCACCTTCGGCAAACCAGCCACGCGCAAATATGTGAAATTGAGTTGCGAACCACGTATACGACACATACAGTTCCACACGAAAGTCGTCACAAGTTTGGGGTTAGAAAGGTGGTTTGCTATCTGTGGTCGAACTCGCAGGAAAACTGCATCGTCACTCGGCGGGTATGCGGTTTATGTTGGACGTTCAAATTGTCGCTGCTTCGGAGTTGGAGTGGCATTATCATACTGAGAGGTAAACCAAACCAAAAAAGTAAGGGAACATTAATTTGCTTAACCTGTGATCGCGACAGAATCCATTTTGTATAAATTTGGTAGTTCTGCCCATAATATTTACACAATTAGAGTTTTTAATGTAGACAGAACAAGTAAGCGCTACATGGGGAAATGGAAAAATTTGTTCAGTTTCACCGACGGAATGGCCGACCGGTAGACAACGCTCGGGTCGAAAACTGCCACGACACCAGCGCACGGGAGGATTTAATTTTATTTTAATTTGTCCTTCTTGCCAACATTACCTGTGACCTGGCTGGCGATGGAATATTCACCGCTCGTGGGCTCTATTTTCGGTTGGTCGGCAAAACCAGCGGACGGATGCAATCTAGAAGGACCTTGCCCTGGTGTGTCTTTCTTGCTAATGAAATAATTATTATCTTTTGTGCAAAGTTTGGCAGTGCAGAGACGTGTACCCGGTGACAGTACCAAGGCAGGGACGGGCGATAGGCAATAACGACGCTACTGGGGGTAAGGGACACATTGAAGCAAAGGACAATTTTCTTCCATTTTTTAACCGTCCCATCAAGTGTGTGAAAAACGGTTGAGTGAATTTTATTTGCGTTCCCGAAAGTTCGCAGAAGTGAAACTTTACTCATTTTTTTTCCCCCTTCGTAGTCCGCCTTGGCCGAAGTGGTTTCATTGGAGCTTATAGCATTAATTTTTAATGCTAATGTAGCTCAGTAATAGAGATGGAAAACCAGGATCTTTCCTGAAGTTGGTGAACTGGAAACGTTCTGCGTATCTGAGTTGTTTGTAGATTACTTGGATGAAAACAAAGCACAAAGGCAATGTGTGTTTTAATGGAGAACTCGTCGAATGTATTTGCCGTTGTCAATCCGTTGATTTATTGACAATATCATTAAGTTTTCATTTCCTACAAGTCTCATTTACTAGCTCACTAAAAAGGCAATAAGTTTGATTAAAATTTAATTGCGTCGGTTCCCTTTATCCCTACCGGTGAGAATTGCCATTAGTACGACATCGTCGATATTGATTAAAAAATTATCTATTCCCCAATGGAAAAGAAAACCGTACTCAACAGATAAGTGGAAGACCGGAAGCGTCCAACGCATGTGGTTGATGCGTATCCCCGTATAGTTTTTGCTTAGTTATCACTTGTGTTACAAGTTTCACGAACCGGAAGACCCTCCCGGACGCTCCAAGTTTTTAGAATGGGTCGATTTGCCGTGGCAGGGAAGGAAGTGGAGACAACCGGATCAGCAAGAACACCGGTGAATTCTCCGGATCCCTAACCCTTCGCAATGGAGTGTTAATTTGGTTTTTTCGGACTTCCCACCGAGCAAGGTTAAATTAAAACCCAAATGTGATTGAGCATATCTCCACCTCCGGGCGGATCCTGTGTAGGGGAGCTTTTTTTTACTTTGTGCCGCTGCTTTTCCGTGCGGAGAAGGACAAAGTTTTTGTCCGCTCCATGGCTTAGCAGACGCTTCCGACCGAAGCGCAAGTTCCTGGCGGCATGTGGGTTGCTTGGGAAAGTTTTGACCGGTGGAAAACTTTATCCCATCCCCGCCTGCCGATGGAAGCCCTTTGAGGATTGAGCCCACGCTGGTCAGTCGGTGGGATTTCATTTTTTGGGTTTTTTATTTATTTAGTCGGAGCCTGTTTGTGTTGTCCTTGGTTGTTACTTCCTTGTTTGGGAATGAAGAAACTGTGTGTGGTGAGTTTCCATCGGATCGATTACATTCGTCACCGGAAGTCCCTGATTTGTCAAGGGTAGCTTTCAGTCGGAAGTAAGGAAAAAAAGTGGATGGAAACTAGAAAGTACACTCTCATCTCCCGCCGGGACGTTCGTGGTGTGTAAGGAAAACTTTTTCCCAAACCCCCCCAAGACTCGGCGTTGCGTCAACAAAACCCAAGAAGATTGTCCCGATGGTCGGCATCAATGCCGAGTAGGAGTTCGATACAAACTGACAGCGAAGTAGCACGAGCTGCACGAAAATAGCACGATGGCGAAAGAAAAGCGACTGGTCGAACGTACACTGTAAACTGTAAACTGAGACAAAATTTCAGTCCTCTGGTTCGGGTGTTGTTTTTTTCTCCCTTCTCACTGCCCTTTAGGGATCCCAGCACTGATCAACTAGCGAGAGGGAATATAATAAAACAGCAACACTGTAAAATCTATCCAAGAGAAAGTTTACAACATTTTCTACACTTCGTTTTTGCCCCATCTCAGCTGGGTTCTTTAAGGACTTCACTACCACGCTCGTCGGTGGGTGTGGCGGACTTTGGGGAAGTGCTAGTGGACACAAAAACGCAGAACCGGTACACAAAAGTTCACCAAACATTTTGCCTAGAAATGGTGCACACTCTTTCGGGATGGCGCTCGGCACGGCGGAAGGAAGGAAGGAAGGAAGGAAAAAACGGACAAACTTTTCCAAACTGTCCATCCCCGGCACAACCGTTGTTCGCCGGTGGGGGTGGGGCGTTCTGTTCCCTGCCCACTGGCGCGGGCGAGAAAGTAGGGCTGACCGCTCGGAATCAGGTTGACAATGTGCTAGGTGAAAGTTACTTCTGGACATGTGGGAGAAAACGATTGAAAGTTATCACTTTGTACCGCTCATAAACAAACGAAATTTGTTCAACACGGGGATGATTCAGGGAATGTTGTTTGTCTACTTTTCTTTAGCTTTTCTCTCACACATCTGAACAATCATGTTTTGTTATAACTTTCCCTGCACTGCTTCGTTCGAGTACGTCAAGTAATTTGCTATCACTTGACAACGATAGTTTCGAGTTGACTGGTTCAGTTGCTTTGGTTTATGTATTCCAAATTGCTAGTTTTGTGGTTTACATCATCAATCTATTAATCTATGTAACTTCAAATTTGTACCGCTTTAGTTAGATGCAAACATCATAGTCATCATCAACAACATCATTAGTTTTCTTTCTAAAATGGGCAATCATTAGTATTGATCGTTTTTAAATGCATAGAAACGGGTTTCATTGTATCAACAAGTAAGAAGAACTTAAGAACTTATATTTTTTCAACTCAATTTACGTAGTTCAGCAATGGTTAAGAGAAGGAACTTTTGAAATGCTCTTTTTCGCTCCCCTTTCTTTGGTTACTTCTTTAACTACGAGTTTTCTCATCGCTTCCTTCAATTGTACATATTACACCATATTCTTTGAAACTTATTCATAAGTTAAACTAACTTCATCCGATGGAATAACAACATGCATCCGATGTAATGGAAAACAACCGAATAACGCATTTGTTCTTCTAAAACTGGTGCCAAAGTAATTTTTTATCAGATGCATCGAAAATGTCACATTAACTTGTTCAAAATATAGTGAAAATATACTTGACCAAAACATCAAGAGAAAAGCAATAATATGTGAATTAAAGGTAATTAAATTTTATTCTCAAATGACATTCAATTTATTTTTGTAGCATCTGAAAAGCATTTCTTATTACTTTTCCAGTATATAGTTGATTGATTGTGCATTTGAATGACACATTTACCAATTTAAGTAAATTAGTGTAATTGTATAATAAATTTGTCGTCATCTAAACTTAATATATTCATCGTAGAGTCCTATTTATCTGAAAATCAAACGGGTAACTCTAAAAGTGTCACTATAGTCCCGGTGGTCATTGAAACTTCAGAGGAAAACCCCCCTTCCAATCACTACGCAATGATTGTCAACTAAAATAATCAATATCTGTTGCTCCTGGAGAGGAAAATATCGTACCGGAGTGAATTCTTCCTGCCGTGCCGACGTTGCTTAATTTTCCATGAAAATCGGGCCTCGTCATACGTTACCGGCAGTCTTTATTTAAGGCAACATCGACATTACATCGTGTCAACCGAATCATCAAAAGTGCCCCGTGACAAACCCGGCTCCAAAAGCTCGCAAGCGCATATGTGCGGTGGTTCGGAGGGTCGGAGCATCGAACCAATGCATGATTGATACACTTGCAAATGAGAAATTCAATTTCAATTTTTCATCACCAACAACTCCCGCGCGCTGCTCGTGCCCCATGCCGCCGTCGTTCAGTCGACGAAGCCGGCCAATGTTCGTTGTCATCGTTACCGGACGTACCGGTCCATGATGCAGCACCAGCAACCGACAGCTCGCAGGAGTAGTAGCATGCGGAACGTCATCGATCGCATGCTGCACGTCGTAGGCATCCGTCCCGTTCCGGAGCGCCTCGTCAATCTGGCGCACGGCATCGTACCATGGATTTGGTGCACACATTCAACGTTTGCGGCGTTGTGTGTCGTTTCGTTTACTTTCCCTCGTCTGGTTCAAAAAAATGGGGAGACTCCTTTCACTGGAGCGGCAATGGAAGCGTCCCGGAACCGATTCGGATACGAGCAGAACCGCTCGTTCCTCGATAGGCAAAAATCACCGGCTCATGACAACTGAATGTAGGACTGCTGCGGGTTTTGTGCAACGAAACGGATAAACCAGCCGCCAGTCGCATCGACTTCTCCCCCGGCAGGTCCTTGCGCTCGAGAGCATCTTGCTCTTGTTCGAGTGGGTGACGGATGGTTGGCGTGCAGGCTGTGGTAGTTCTGCTTGTACAACTGCACATCAAAGCCGGCTCGAGTGCACCCGCCTGAAGTCAGTCAACGTCGAGCGAGAAGCCCTGCGGGTGTGGCACAAGACGCCACTCAGGGAAGGGGAACTCCAGATAGTGATTGTAAGTAAGTGAGTTGTGTAGAGTCTGTCTGAAAGCATGACGCAACAACAATGGCCAAGATTCGATTGTACCGCTTTGATTTCTTGACTCTTTGAACAAAACGTGGCTCGCAATGGAATCATGCTAGGGATGGGTTGAACATGTAATCTGCTATGGTTGCATTTAATCACTCCAAATTGAAGCTACAAGACCTTTTTATGAATACTGCTTAAGTTACTGCTTCTAACTAAAGTAGGACTATTTTAAAATTATCAAAACCCTAAACAAGTCAGTCAAACAAGTCGTTTTGACATTGTTGTAATGTACTCGTTATCTAAAAAACGTTTTTGTAAAATAAAATGTTATTTAAATATACGTCTTCTGGAAAATTAAAAAAATAACCTGCTTGACATAGGGATTGAAGCTTGTTGGAAACCCGCCGGTTGGGCAGCGTCATCGTTCATACGGCTAATAAAGTCATCAGTGCCTCAAACAACTCGCCCCGGGTGCGACTTCGAACAACGTACTATTTTGCGTTTAGTTGCACACCGCTCAACTTAGCCCGGTCAGCATCAAACACTTCGGTTTCGTGATAAATCATCATCACCGCCGGAATGGTACCGAATGGCACGGACTGCGGCACCGTTTGCGCACGGGGTCAAACTGTCCCCGTTTCGCTTACGATAGCGATTAATTTTCCCATAAATTTTAATTATCTACAACATGTTATTAAAATAATCACGAGCAGCTCTCGTGGTCGATTCCCGGTGCGTATCCTTACTCTCCGTTCCGGTAGTGTTGGGGCTGATGGTGGTGGTGACGTCAGGCACGAAGGGGGTGCCGTGCTGGCGGCGAGCTTTTATTTGACGCTTTCCGCCTGTCGTTTAGCGCCTGTTTTATGATGTGTTCGCCTATCAACCCAACGGCTGGGACTGGTCGAGGCATGCGATCCGTGATCGATCGACCGAAAGCAGCAGGTATCCGGCAGCCTCTGCCGGTGCGCGGTTTTATCGACGCTAGAGAAAACGTGGTCACGAACACGCACCGGCAGGTTATAAACTGGTTGCGATTTGCATTCATCGACCGCCCCCGGTGGAAATGGGATCCGAATGTTATGAATGCGTTTATGGAGTGAATGGTTTGCAGGTGGAATTTGAATAGCATTATTAGTTCACTCTATACCAGGGGTCGGCACAGTTTTAACTAAAAGGGCCAGACAAGAAAAATAAGCCTGACTCTGCGGGCCATATTCACCAAACAAATATCTTAAATAAGGTGATGTAGCGAATAAAGTCATACTTATACATTTTTGCAAGCGAATCTTAAAATAAAACAATAAACAATGAAGATATTTCAGAAGTTCATAGGTTTTTATTTCTGACCTGAAATTATTCTATCAAAACGAGGGTCTAATTGTGTACATCCTGCAATTAAAACGGATTGTAAATGATCGTCGGTTAGTGATGATCTGTAATGTGATTTTACATAGTTCATTTTTGAAAAAGTTTTTTCACATAAATATGTACTACCAAAAATAGATATGAAAGATCTTCCAAATGATTTGAGGTTACTATATTCCGCTTCCGGAAGCATTTTATAAAAACTGACAAGATCCATATTATTGAACTTATTTTTGAGCGTTTCATCGTTTTGTAATTCTATTATTTCTAATTGTAATTCGGATGGAACCTCGTTCACTACACAATTAAAGGGGTTTTGAAAACATAAAAGATTTTTTGAATTCGAATCCACGTCTGCAAAGCGCTGTTGTAATTGTTCCCTAAGATCTATCAAAATTTCAGAGGCAAAATTATTAGGGAAAGGCGCAGTTAACGAAGCCTGTAGTGTTTTGCAACAGGTGAAATGGTCAAAATTATTTGATGCGACTTGGGTTTTGAACAATTCAAATTTTTGCCTATAAGATTTTACCAACGAATACATTTCACAAATTAATTTTGTTTCACCTTGCAATTTCAAATTAAACTTATTAAGATAACCTACGATATCGGTGACAAACGCTAATTTCCAAAGCCATTCCTCATTTGATAGTACTGCTTGTTGTGGATAGTTTTTTTCTTTTAAAAAAGCTGCTATTTCTTGTCTTAATTTGAAAAACCTAAGCAGAACTTCTCCGTTACTAAGCCATCGTACAGCAGTGTGGTATGGGATATCCGTATAGTCGGATTGAATTTCTCGTAAGAATTCTCGAAACTGGCGATGGTTTAATCCCCGAGAACGGATAAAGTTCACCATAGGAGACACTACTTCAACTACACTTACGACATTTGCAATTTTGGAACAAAGAACTTGCTGGTGGATAATGCAGTGTATTGCTATAGGATTTGGACAATTTAGCTCTTTACAAGCGTTAAAAATATGTCCCATTAATCCTTTCCCTGTTCCACACATGTTTTTAGCACCGTCCGTTGTTACCGCCTTCAGCTTATCCCATTGCAAATTAAAATTTTTCAAAGAAATTTCAACCTCCTTGAATATGTTTTCACCAGTAGTCCTATCATGGATACTTTGCATAGACAGTAATTCTTCAGTAATTTCAAACTCACTATCAACTCCTCTAATAAAAATGAGTAGTTGTGCAGTATCAGTAACGTCTGTGGATTCGTCGATAGTCAACGAAAACCAATGAAATTTCGACACTTTTTCTTTTAATTGTACCCCGATATCTTTACTTATTTCTTCTATTCTTCTGACGGTTGTTCGAGCAGAAAGTGGAATAGTTTCAAACAATTTTTTCTTCTCTGGGCATAATTCCTCTGCTGCCATTACCAAACATGATTTGATCAATTCGCTATTCGTGAAGGGCTTGCCATGTTTTGCTATTAAATGAGCTATTCTAAGGCTGGTTTTAGTTATTGATTCGTTTTCACTTTTGATATTAACGAATAAATTACGTTGTGCAGATACACCCCGATTCATAGCTTCAAATTTTTGCACCCGTTCAGTTTCGGAGAGATTTGAATATTTTGATTCGTGTTTAGTCTGGTAATGGCGTCGAATATTGTATTCCTTGCATATTGCAATTACGTCGTTGCAAAGCAAACACGTTATTTTACCGTTGAATTCTGACACGAAATACTGCACATTCCATGTTGGATTAAAAACACGATTTTCTAAATCAATTTTTCTTCTCTTCTGTGTCGTAGACATGGTTAGGCTGGTGAATTTGAATAGTATGTCAATTATCAACTTGATCACGACAACGGGAATGTACAAGCAAACTAGTCAGCGAGTAAAACGGTATGTCCTTCACGGTTAGTGCACCTACCGCAGACTGATATCGCTATCGAAAACGAGCACGAAATGCACGAAACAATGTGAAAAGCAATGAAGAAAGCGAAAGCTTGGTAGAACGCGAGAGATATGTAGAGACAGCGTGATGTGTGCGGCTTAAACACTAGAAATGGAGAATGTGGGGACGAGTCGAAGTTTGCTTTGAGCAACTTCGCCGATCGCCACTTGCGAACAGCATATCCCATTTCACTCTACCTACCGAAATAACCCGCCAGTGCTATGCCCCACTTTTTATATTTGTTTCTCGCTCAACATGTATTGAATGATTCTTGTTGAGTAGCCTGTCTTTTGCGAATTCTTTTGGTCACCTTCTACCAAGTTCGAGCACCGCGCATCGGTAATCGTTTGGCTAACGGTAAAGTTATCAAAATATTTGGTTCATTCGTTCAAAAAACAGAAACAACACAATTGATGTTGGTTTTGATTGTTACCAAAATTTTCACGCGGGCCGGATGAAATCAGCTGGCGGGCCGGATTTGGCCCGCGGGCCGGACTTTGCCGACCCCTGCTCTATACGACCAACATGCATTGGCCGATGAATTTCTTCTACTCTGAACAAATCGATTGTCGGTTACTAACTGCTTCTCTAAATAATTGGGTCATTTTATGTGAATACAAATGTGTATAGAAAAGGTTTTTAAATTATACTTTTAGATACACAACTGTAGTTTTGTATTGTTCATACAATTCAACTTAAAAGGATACCTTCGGTTATTTACGATAGAAACGAAAAAGGAGTTTTTTCTAAAATTTATTTGCTCTTGCTGCTTTCACATCTTTGGCAATAATTTTATTTTATTTCAACAAATTGTTATTGTACTGACTATTATACAGTCTCAATTTGCTTTGCGTCAAATTTTGCTGTTTACTATGGTCAATTATTGGGTTTAATTCATTTCTACTGATTACTAGTTTTGTGTTTTTTAAAACTACGTATTTACTACTTATTTAAAAAGATTAACGTGTTATGAAAAGAAAAAAATAAAAAAATGATAGTAATCTTAAAATAAAACCACACATCATGACTGCTTTACGATAAAAAGCCGATCCGGTCGGTGGGTCTCTAAACTGAAAGGGGCGTACATATTTTCTTTACCATTATACAGTTGGTAGCGTTCGCACGACTTCATCACCGTCAGGTACCCACTCGCACTCTCTTTTTCCGACGTAAAGACAATCAGAAAATCTCATTACGCCACTTCTTTGCAACGGTAAACCATATTATCGAAACATTACATGGTGATTAAACTTTTCATTCTCCGTCGACCAAGAGGGATCGTCTATCCCGCCCGATTCCTCCGTTGGGCACTTCATCATCATCATCATCATCATCATCATCAGCATCATTCCCTCGCTGTACCATCTCTTCAACGTTCCTCGTGGTGGTGTGCTTGAGAAAAGCTCACCGCTCATTGGCCAGTCGTTTCTTTCCGTCGCGGATTCACCATCATCTTGCACCGAGCATAATCATGAAGTTGAATCCCTCGACGATCATTGTTCGGAATGCTTGACGGGGCGAAAGAACGAAGGGAAAATCGTAAACGCAAAAAGAAACTTTTCCATTTTCCTACGCACAGTGGGCCTTGGACTGTAAATGGCGAAAGTTTTTTCTTTTACGTTTGTCGTATGGTGAATATATAGAAAGCGAACTAACGAAAGAAGAAAAAAAGGATAATAAACTCTCAAAAATGTTAGGTTGAAGGTGGACTGCTTCTCGATGTGTTCTTTATTTGATCTGAATTGTGATAACACTCTTAACACTCGAGGCGTTTTTATTTCTCTCTTGAAAAAACTACACAATATTCATCATTGTGTTTTGATTTTCTACGCAAAACGCTTAAAAGATAGTGAAAATCATATGATAACGAATGCAAAAGCGACCACGATTCTTTTGTGCGGACAAAATTGAATCCGATTTTTTTCAGTTTTGCAAAATGTTTTACATTCACAGTGTTGCTTCGGTTTAATTAAACCTGATCGAAAAGCAACAACGAACCTTTATAAACATGACAAATTCATGTCACTGAAAAGGATGACAGATTCATTAAAAGGTTTTGTGTTATCCGTGATTCAACATCGTATACTCTGAACGAACCATTCTAAAAACATTCAATCAAATTTAATTTTTTACCAATCAAACGTGTCAACTGTTGCCGATTATATATTACTTTCAAAAGGCAGTGATTCTTTCGTATTTTAGACTTGATTTTATTTTTACATAACACATTTAAGTTATTTTGTACGAGCTATGTTTTAATGATTCACTTTACATTTGCTCTTTGTTGTTTAAAAATTTCTCTAATTTAGTATTTTACAATACCAACGGAAATTTCCAGCTCAACAAACAATCATTTGCATTATTTAAGCAAAATAGGATAAAATTAAACATGATTCATTCTTACTTCAACTGCCATGGAAAAGTAGGCAAACTAAAAGCGTATTCCATCTCTACTTCGTCGAAACCTGCATGCTTAGCTAGAGAAAAGTGGATCCACAGGACTCTGACTACGTAACCACGATTGTCCCCCTGCGAATAATTACAGCAGCATTAAATTAGAAAAGGCAAATTTACAGAATTGCCGTTCGGCATATTGCCAAAGAAACTGGAGTGAAAAAAATAGAATGAAATAAAAAAAACATCGTTACAAAAAGGTGCATTATTAATTACAGACGTAAAGCATCAGGCGAACAGTTAGCCGTTGCGGAAAGTTTTCCCAGGTGGCAACGTCAAGCTGTTCTGGCGTGGTTCGTGGAACCGCGGGAATAATTATCATGTAATTCAGTCGACAGGCGACGTGCCTGGAAATGACAAAGCTGAATATTTTTTCTATATTGCTTATTATTTTAACGCTTCTCATCATTCGTGCATTTTTCGTAAGCAAATTAAATAAACACTTATTTGAAACTTAAATTAAAATACAACCATGTTTGACGTTCACATTCACAAGGAATCTTGAGTTTTTCATCGTGTTCAATAATCTTTCGACTAATGGTGAAAGTTTCCGTATCAACTCCTACGTGGAAAACCGACCTAATTTGTATGTCTATTACATTGTTAAGCACAGCACAACTGCTCGCTTTTGGGCTTAGCACGAATCAACTATAATCGATGTCGAGACGCTACGGCCACATGATTTCGCTCACTTAGCCAAACGCGCGCACAGACCCGACTGGCACCGCTAATGAATGTGTCAAATGTAATATCCTTTGGTTGCCTTTATCGTGCTGAATTGTGTCTGACAAGTGCGTAATTCGATTAGTGCGATTCGTAGGTTCTTTTCGGCACCTCGTCCAGGACCAAATATCGTTTATTTCGTTAAAAGAAAAAGCGGCCAGGGTGAGTTGATCACTTCTTTCGCCGGGCGCCTCTCCGGGTGTTACGATTCCGGTCGATTGACACGTTACGATTTTACTCACGTTCTGCGTTCATCGCCAACTTTCCTCGTTAGCAATCGATGGGCAAAAGATCGATGGATTTTCTCACGGCCATCCCCACCGCAAGCCACCCCCGATAATTGATTTCATTTTTCCGCGAAGGCGAAGCGGTTCGATCGAGCGAGCCCGGGTGAGCTTACGGCAGGTCACGAAATCTGTGCTGTTGTTACGCGATGTGAAATTAACCATCGTTAACGCGAGCCGTGAGCCACGTATAGATTTTCGGAGATTTAATTACCGCTGTTCAAGCTCTGGATGTTTCTAGGTCACGGTTTGTCGCGTAAATGTAGTGGTAGAATAATTTAACGTGTTACGCAGAATGATGTAAACTATGAGAGATGATCAAAACGTATTCGATTTTATGATGAGTAAAGTGTAAACTAAATGAAAAACAGAATCATCTGTAACAAAAATGTAATGATCGTTTATCTCTCTTATTTTTCATTTCCTTTTCCAGGCAGCAGCAGCAGCAGTAAGAGCAGTTCGTCGCCAAACAACGGGCTGGTGCCACGGTTTATCTCTAGGGGGCACACTTACCGGGCGGTGGTCGGGGACACCCTTGTGCTACCGTGCGAGGTTGAAAATCTGGGTAAGTAAGCAAATGCAGGAAAGTTTTTTGACCATTTTCCTCAACTTTTACTTAGATGGACTGCGAAAAGAAGTTAATAAAACATTCCAATTTGGGTTGAACTTGCACACTTGGACTTCCAGAACCTTGGTTGCATGAGAGTGTAAGCAAAAGAATGAAGGTTCAATTCGGATTGAACGATAAAATTCATGTTAATCTCTTTTGTAAATTACAATGCTTTTGAAAATGATATTGGATTGGTATGAAATACGTCTGCATTTATTAAGATTCCACAAGTTATTCTATGATTTCTTGAGTCGAGTCGATCAGTTCAACATTATTAATATTTGATACCGATGAACTTACAAATTCAATAAACTTGAGCGTGGCAGAATAAATCACAATGAAAAGTGAACAACAGGGAACGTTTCGTGCAATTTACAATAAGCATTAAGAAATTATTTCCCTTTGCATGCACTGGTGTGGAAACTCTTTGTGTTAAATTAATCTCCTTTTTTTCAAGTTCAGACGAAGTAAGTCGCTTTAATTTTTCGTTTGAATCCTCTTTCGAGTAGGTACCGCTCGAGAAGCCCTTTTTCATTCGTTCGGACATTTTAGCTGCAGGTGCAATCCAATGAAAAACATATCCGAAGAACTTCAGCCTTTTCATCCCACGACCAGCCGCTTCCCGCGCGCCCAACCGCCCCCCCGTGCGTGTTATCGCCAAACAAAAATACACCCTTTGGCCAAGATATACCGCAAACATGTGTGATTGTATGTTTTCATTTCCACCCGGGATTGTGTGCTGCGGTGCGAAAGTGCAGACTCGCGGATGAATGGTGGAAGGTGGCGAGGGGTGTAGTACTTCGGTTTGCGAAATTTATGTGATTCATGTTGAACGGATGAATAAAATCATAACGACCGTAGTCGTGGGCATACAAAAAATGCGTACGGAGGAAACGGGAACAACCTTCCCCACCGTATTATCCCGTCCCGGATTGGAGTGGATCAGCGTCATCAAAGGGACGCAGTAATGCCCGGCGAGTGGAGCTTTGTGGGACCATAAATAAAGAAATGCAAGACAGGACACACCTCTACAAACTGCACGAATGTGTGACGATGCACTTTGTTGTGGTGCTTCGCGGGATCGCGGGTCGCAGAAGCCAAACAAAAAGCAATTGAACGCACTTCGACGAACCTGAGTGCGGTGGTCAAACCGACGGGACTGGTCGGGTGAATGAAGTACGAAGGAAAATAAAGAACCACGTGGAACCACGTCGGGTGGGGGACCGATTTTAAAGGCGCATAAACAACCACCGAAGGAAAAACAACAACCACCAACATCCAACGCAATCCAATGTTGGTGTTAGCGCTGCGGAATCGATTTTGCTAGCTCGTACCGTTGTGTGTGGGAAATAAAATAAAATCGGCCATACCGACAATTTTGCGGATCAACGTGTGGTCAGCCGGGAATGGTGAGATTTTGCAGCATTGATGTTTAAATCGAGTCGATTGTTTTTTAACGCGCCCGTCGAACATTCCAGTGGTGGGCGAATCGAATGATGTCGAAACAAAATCCGTATTCAATCACTAGCGTAACATGGATCTTCGTATGGTTTTATCGAGAATATTTACTTTTAAATCGATTAAAAAGTCCGCATAAATCTGCCGCTAGCGAACAATGGGTTTGGATGAATTTTTATCCTCTTTAAAGCTCGGTACGCATTGTCTGATTATTTTTATACATTCAAATATTCTCGTGAGGCACAAATTTTATTCCAAAAATATCATTTCAGGAATTTCCGACTCTGACGGAAACTTACCGTACGTCCCATAATCCGGGCACTCATCAACAAGGATGAACCATTGAGCAGAGGTTCGTCGCTCGAGCAAAGCATCTCCGACCGGGGTGGGTTGTTGTTTCTGCTAAATCGCGATAAATCTCCAAAAAGCTACGATTAATTGTGGGCAACGTGGCGCTTATAGCTAAGACAGAGGGGGTGGAAAATGGAAGGTGATTAACCGGGAAGTCACGGCTATGTCAGCGTCAATTAGAGCAGTTCTGTCAGAACTCTGATTTGATTAATGAAATGTGCCGTTATTATCCGCCGAATTTCGTTTTAATCCCTTGAGCTGACAATTTTGTTGCTTGTAAGTGTGCAGGCATGTTGTCAGCAAATTATCAAATGATTGGAATTAAGGCAAGCAAAGGATAAGACATAGGCAAACTAGCTCACTGTCATTCGGTGTTGAGACTTTGTCGGAAAGTAACCCGTTGTTGAAAGTATCATGCAAACAGTCAAAAACTGGAATTATTTTACTGTTCGTGTCACTCGTATGGAAACTTCGCTTTATCGCGCGTTTCGTCAATGTTCACCAAAACGGAATGAAAGTACAATGCAATTGGTTTAATTAGATTTCACTTTGCTTCCATACGCTGCCTCATTGTTGATTATGTTTTGCTTCTATACTTTGCCTCATTGTTACTTCAAAAAAGATATAAAGAGACATCCATCCAGAAAAGGCTTCAAAATATACAAGAAGAACGCCATTTTCATCAAAAGAGAAATGAAATGGATGACTGCTTTGGAGCAGCACGTTTTCTTGACAAATGCGCCGTGTCAAGCGGATTAGCAGTGTCGCTCATTTATCTCGTCCTTGGATGAGTGTTTTGAGGAAAAAACGTGTAGTATTTTGACAAGGGTTTGTACAAATATCAGCTCCATTCTGTGGCGCCCAACAAACGACATTACCATGACCCAGTAACACGGAGTCGGAGTCGGGAATGATTTTCTTCTGATTGATACTGAGTAAACTTAAACGGTGGGTTTTTGTAACTTTCCATATTTTTTTCCTTCTCGAAGGTCTATTTGCTCCACGTGTGCACGCCATTGCCCGGGGGCTCGTCTAAATATGGCAAATTGATAGCCTTCGGCTTTATCTCGCACACTCGTCGTAAATATCGATGGGGGCGCCTGGTGGTTTTCGTTGACTTCTGTGACATCGCACAAAGGAAGTAGAAGAAAAAAAAACGCCGTCACGTGCGACACGCATCCCGTGGGGAATGTTTTCCACCAAAAACCACAAACGACGGACCCTCCGGTAGCGAATATGCGGCGAAGTGCGTTAGCAAACGGTACGTCGCAACGGTCCACCCGGGCTAATCTGTTTACATTCGATTTTGATTTATCCCTTAATGTTCGGACCGTCCGGAGTGTTCGGTACGAGCTGCTCGCTTCTGGGCGCTTCTTGCTCTGGTTCCGGAAGTCAATAACGCATCCGGGATGTCGCACCCCTGCGGAGGCCAGGCCACGCGAGAGTGATATTTATGCGGCAGCCTGTGATAAATGGTCCACGAAAATACGCGTCACTGGAAGGACCTAGATTTGGGCGACCGTTTGTTTGGTGGTTTGCGGTGGCCTTTCGCCTTTTCCGGTACAAGCCGTGACACCCGTGCGACAGAAAGATTTAGGCCGACCCTGGGTTAGTGCGCTGCGGTTCCGGGGTGAATAAAGCAAATCATCGCACACTCATCATTCATCATCTTAAACGGTGGCTTTTTCGGGCGAGATTCTGTCACGTTCGAATACCTCCCGGGTACTTGAGACCGGGTGAAGGTTGAAAGTGCTGTCATTTATGGCCATTGCTGGGAGTATGTTTTTAACGCAAACGGGTTTATAAAATTGTAGCGCACCAAATACCAAATACACTCACTTTACTTTTGTGTGACACTAAGCTAAAAAATAGGTTTAATTGCTTGTTACTACTACATCATCCTCATACTACTACGCGTACTCTACGCGAAGTAATGAGTTCTTATATGTGAATCCAACCTCAACGAGGTACGCAGACAATGCTCCGATACTCTCAATGTGTCGTTCTGTGAATAAGTTTAGCTATATAATTGATGTGTTAAGGACTTATGAATTCAATGTTAGAGTAGCAATTAAGTCCTATTTGATAACAGAAGATTGTTTTTGTAAACTATTTGTTAAAATTGATGATTCATTTGGGTGATGGCGCTGTTGAATCTGGAATAAAAAATGGTAAATAAATTTAAAAAATAAATAAATAAATAAATAAATAAATAAAAGCATGAAAAACAGGAAAATGAAGTGAATAACTAATATCTAACAAGACTTTACGCAGAATCGTAAAATTACCATCAAAGCAATTCAGAAAGTGAATTGATTTAGTTTGAGAAGCCCGAAAATATAATTCGACTAATTTTTAGTTTTAATTGAACCCTTATCGTTGTTTTCTTTGGTTTAAAATCTGTCGAACAAAATCACTATCCAAGTTAAATTAATTTTACTGAAATGTTGTTCCTTGTAATTGTAATTTAATTTTACGTGAATTCCACTTTCATGGTAAACCAGGTACTAGCATCACTCGAGCATAAATTCAATTCTCGGTATCTGTTACTAATTGCCACCCGCAAGACCATACGGGGTGGGGAGGCCAAATCGTACGAACCGGAGCCCCACACAAGGGCCTGCGGTTCGCTTCACTTTCATCACGATTGCAGCAGTAATCAAATATATGAGACCCACCATAATTAGTGGCAATGTAGTGATTAATTATCCTCTCGACTTTCTGAGCCACCGTCAGGAGCCAACAAACGGTGTCGGCCGGTGTTGGTGCCCGGTACAAAGAAAAACGCCACCCCATCGGGAGGTAAATAATACACACTTTACTGACTGCAATTAAAACACTGTTACTCGCAGCGGCAGTAACCAAGGAGCTTGGAAAGCGGGGAGGGTGTGGAAGGAGCGTGGGTGACTGTGGTGGGTGGTGCAGGGTACAAACGGATGTTTCATTTGTGGCCAGATTCGTTGCCAGTGCAATGGGAAAAAAGGGATGAATGCGAAAGAAAGTAACGCAATGAAACATCATGAATAATCAATGCTCTCGGATTCAGTTGAATTTGATTATTTTTATCAGTCTGCAGCCGGTCGACCGATGGCCCCCCCGGTCACTGACTGGCGATGGGTCGATTGATAATGTATTGTTTTTTTGGCTTTTCGCCGACAAAGAGGATGAGCAACCGGTACCGGAACTTCTCTTTGTGTGTGGTGATGTGTTGGCTTTTGCGAATCTCATTAGTCGAAAAGTATTGACATTGTGCTCTTCAAGTGCACGGAAAATGTGCAACGATTTTCCCGCCCGAGAACAACTCGCTCGCTTGGTCTTATCGCTTCGTTAAATCGGTCGCAGCAATGGCCCACTTTTTGGTCAATACATCAAAGCGTCCGTACCGCACGGCTAAATTCCACACCATTAACTCATTTTACTCCGATTTGGCAGACATTTTGCTGCGATTCATTTGCATCTCGGGGTTGGGAGAGAAAAAACAATGAACATGGGGGGAAAAAACAGGGCAGCGATTATCCGGTTTGGGATCGGTGGGGTAGCAACCGTTACTCCGCTTTTGCCCAGCGGTTTGCTTCCCCTTCCCCGTCCTTCGCCCGGTGAAAATCCGTGTGCAAGGCAATGAGTTTTTCCTGTCCACGGTTTCTTCTAATGTAATTTTTTGCATTTTGTGCATACCACCATTGTTAGGGAATGCGATAGCGTTGGAGGGGTTTTTTATTTCTTCCTTTGTTGTTCCCTTCTGAAGTCCAGCACGCGGTTCGGTTGTGCTTGGAATAAAAAACTGATGGTAAACAAAAAAAAAAACAATTTGACCGAGATTTTCAACCATCCGAGCTGCGGTTTCAACCAGTAGCGTTTTGAAACAGTTTAACAAATTTCGTTATTTATACCACGTTTCGGTGTGTTTCTGAATTCGTTTTGTTTTCTCTTATACTTGGGTGATATTGTTTTGCCATTTTGTGCACCGACACATGAGCTTGTGATACAACTACAAAAAAAGGACCACGAAGGAACGAAGCATGTAGGAGAAATTTCTGATTTAGTAAATCAAGCTTTCATTTCAATCATTTTATGTTTCGTTTTTATTCAGGGTGAATATTTTGCGCACGTCGTGCATCGATTAGTTTTTTATGTTTCACAATAATATTTTATATGTGCAGTGTTTTAAATAAGGCGAATTGGATTTATTTACGAGAAAATAAAGCGCTCTGTACTTTGTTTCACTTTCTAAAACAATCTATTAGGTCACACGATCCGGATGCAAATTATGCTCAGCCGCATTGTTGTGCTGCGTGTCATCATTCACGTGACATCCATTTGCTTCGGAAGACAGATTTCGATTGCAACAAAGGATCAACACATCCCAATGGTTGGCAACGATCGTGCACCTTACATCCACAAAAGCTCAACACGTCACTGTTGTGATAAAAACGATGATTTACATGCTGCATCGTTAACTGCCGCCCCATTTTCACACGCATCGACACCGGGTTGTTGGTTTCATGTGCCAAGATTGCACATTTCCGGCGCCCAACGCAAAGGTAGCAGGACCGTCCTCCAGACACGCAATGGGGAGACCATGTTTGAGGGGCCAACGGTCCGGAAGTGGCAGCAGGGAGACTGCTGGACAATCGAGCGGCGAGAAAAGTGGTATCATCAGCAGGCACGCAATCGACCGAGTGGTAGTTGAGGGCTTTCTTTTTTCTGAACTGTTGTTTTTGCGTAACGTCAGCGTCACTCGTATGGATTTCCCTTGGAAACGGCCGAGTTTTACGAATCACGCAAAAGAGTACCATGCATAAGTCCTCCATGTCTCTCTCTCTCGTCTGTCACTCCTTTTCGCTATCCAACAGCCACTTCCGAGGCGGATGTGTGTTTTTGGTGACGGTTCACCGAGGCTGGCACTTCCGTGATGCGGATGGATAGTGCACAAAACGGCACCTCGTCATTACTGAAACAACAGGTATTGCACGATTGGCTCCAGCGCAGGATGAGCTCGGCTGAATTGTCTTTCCTGTGCTCTGCAATTGTATGTTCACCATTGTTCCTGCAACATCGAGCGACGAATGGAACGGTTTTTCGTTCTTACTCACGAAACTGGCTGTGAGTTTCTATCCTACGAAGTTTTTAAACGTGTGGTCTCATAGTACCTTTTATCGTCATCATTTTCATAGTCATCATCAATGCATTTTGACCAATGCATTTGCATTGGTATTCGTCAATGATTTGAGCTCCCTAAATGGTTCGTTTCTAGTTCCATGACTTTTTTTACGATTACTTTTATCAAAAGAGCATAGAAAAGGTGTCATATTCGCTTTGTGCCCCTCAAACCGCTGATTGCACACTTAAAAATAAGTGATTGCTGATTGCTGAATCCTGTTGTTAACCCTACTTGAATTATTGCAAGATCAAATCAAAAATGTTTCTTTACTATTTTTAATGTGATTTTATATCAGTGAAAGAGGAAACCAGAACGTAAATGCTAATGAAAAAATTTATACTTTCACTAGGTTTATGTAAGCAATTGGTCTGATTTTCTTTAGTGGAATAATATTACCATCTTATAGCAAAAATGTTGTCCCCTCAATATAAGACAATTAATTTTTAAAAAGAAAATATTTTACTATTAAAGTGCTCAGTTCCAATGTGTCATGCTGAAAATAAGTAAAATAAACCATACTTATTTAAAGTGTACATGAAATCATGTTTTCAAATCAACAGACTGATAACGGGAAACGGGATTCGAACAAATGTGCATCAACAATTAGAAATCGTGAGGAAATATCGATTTGAAAGAATAGTTATTCTAGTTGACGATGATTTCAATTCGTCCAACAAAGATCTTTTCCATCCACGAAACGAACACCTTACCGATGATTATAAAACAAGGTTCTTGGGTAAATACGCTGTTCACGACTAAACTTCAGCGAGATTTAAGCTACAGGCGAGGTTTCACACAGATGCTCCTAGTATTTATGTTAAATTACACCTTTTAAAAATCATGATGAACAAGAAATGTTTGTCCAAACCATTTGTTTTCGCGTGAAGGAGTGAGAGGGAGCTTTATTTATCAATACTTGTATGTATTAATTTCTTAGCTCGAATTGGTACTTAGTAAAGCATATGTAAAAAAAAACGATCAACAACGAAACGTTACGTAATTTGTCCATCCTCTCCATGGCATCGTAATTGTACCTCGGAGTTTGAAATGAAGCCTTAAAAAATGAAACTGGAAGATAACATCCGCCTGGCAGGAAGGTGAACATTCCTGGCAAATCGATTTTAGAGATTCAAAACAGCTACGAACTCGGAAGGGTTAAAGGGTCGTTTCGTGAGGGGTCGTTTCGAGCGGCAAGATTTATCATACGCCGCCGGCGCTGCACGAAAGTGCACGCACGGCCACATATTAGGCAGCCAAATTACGCAGGAAGAGTGATCGACCGGCCCGAGCCATCCACCCCCTCCCCACACGGTTCGCTCCGTATGTCGCCCGATGGTCGCGTTCGTCGTTGGGTGCTTCCGTTTTCTCGAAGGCACCCAACCAAAACCCGACGACGAGGAGCAAAAATTCCTTCGCTCGCCGTGTTGGACGCAATGGAAGTTCGTCGGAATCTCGCGAACTTAATATATAAATAATGATGATAAACGACGAGAGTTTTCGTTTCGTGAACACCGTTGCGTCAGCACCTGCAGGAGCGAAGGGAATGGGCTGCGGGGCACACATACCGGGCGACTCTTCCCTTTGCAGGGCGGTGAGGAAACCAACGCGATATGTTGCTTCCACTCAATTCCGTCTGCTACCGGTCTGGCTTGGTTGGTTTTTGGTGGTATTAGATTTTTGGCATACCGTCTGCCGTAAAAGGCCTTACGAGACTCGCTCGTTGTTTTCACCCCTACCCTCTCCCTCCTCCCTCCCTGCATTGGGTTTGGGGAGCGCCCGCGGGTCGTTTAGTAAAGACGGAAATGTTTTTGATGATTTATGAACCGAAATTGTAAAGTTGTCCCCGCTCCCCTCCCGTGGCGCGTCGAAGGAAATGGTTGTGATATTATTTTGCTGCGCAGTTAATGAGGGAATCGGACCACCACCTCCCTTTTCCCTCATCCTCCCGGAAGCGACGAATGCCACATGACGTTCGATCACGTCCGGCCCCCGGCAGTGCACCTTCGGGTGAAAGCGGAAAAACCAAACAAAATCGAAAGCCCACCACGCAACGTCACTACGTAGTTGGGCGCGTGTCGTGGTTGTTGTCGCACACGCAAGCAACGAACGGAGGAACCTGGGAACCCCCCCGGCCAAGGGCAGCGCTTTGTTGCGGTCGCTTTTGCCTGTCAGATTTGCGATAACACGATACGGTAGCTGATTTTATTGTCCACGTGGCCACCGACCTTTGTCCACTTTTCTTCCCCACTCCCTCCCGGACACTGGGTCGCAGGAGATTTGTTTACGAGCTACGAGGGGCCGGGAAAAAGAAGAAAAAAACTCGTCGTTGGTCATTTCTTTTATCATTAGGAAATGACATGAAAACCGAGACCACCGGCGTCGACGAAAGCCCAAAGATTGAAGGCTCGAGGAAAAGCCCAAAACCTGGCCTGCACCCCGGCCCGAAATCCGAAATCGTATAATCCAAATAAAGGACACCGGGGTTGGTTGAATAATATTCGTGTCACGCAACTCCCGTTCCATTTCCGTCGGGCTGAACTGAACCGGGCTCGAACGGGAGGGCCTAGGGGAGGGGGAGGAAGTAAAAAAAAACAACAACCGAGCGCATAAAAAGAACTACACGCGAAAGGCGATGAATGATAATCTGCCCTTGGCTTTGGCGGTGGCTGACCTCCCCGGGAGATGCTCGAGTATTTCCCGCTCTTTATGGGTTTTCCCCCGGTAATGGTGGGCTAAATTTGGTCACAATTGTTTCCCACACTCCCGGGGCGCGAAAATAATGCTCCGTAATCCGGGATCCGGGTTGCAGAATCAGCAAAAAGGAAAAAATACCTTCACCATCTCCAAGCTGTATGGTTTTGAAGAAAGGAAAAAACGCACGACCATCTTCCCACTCCACGCGGTGTAGAATGGCGACACGAAATTGCGTGCATTTAAAATATATTTCTTTTAATTTATTATTCACGTCTTTCTCCGTCTACCGACGGACGGGCTCCTTACGCTTGTTGCTGCTGCTGTAACCGGAGCATACGGTTTGCGCGTCGGGGTTTTATGTCCCCCAGTCACCTGTGAAGAATTACTTCCCTTCCCTGCTCTCACTTTCGAAGGGACTGACGGTAGGGTGGTGGTGGGTGAAAAGAACGATTTGCTACAGCTGTCGTGTTGTCCTATCGAGCGCTTGGGAGAACGAAGAACGGCGAAAGGACTTGCCAACGAACTCCCTATTGAACGACGCGCCGGTCTACGCTGAAGGGCTTCCAGGCCCATCCAGACGTGATCGATTCGGCAGTCAGAAGTTGTTAATTTATCACAGTCCGTTGCACACGCCGGAAAAAAAGCCCTACGCCGTCGGAGATTCGTTGCCGTTTCGGGTGAGGAAAGATGGACTTGGGCGAAGGTTTTTCTCCCTATTTCCCTATTTCGGGCAGCATTGCTTCAAAACTGAAAATTGACAACAGTGTTGAGTACCGGTCGTTTTGGGATACTTCTAACTCGCCTCTTTTTCTTCGCCGCCGGGAAGAAGGTTTCATTGACGAGGACTATCATCACCGGTGTGTCACGTTGCGCTATGATTGATATTTCTTCCAATCGGTGAAACGATAGGCCGAGGCATCGTTCGATGAAGTGAAGCTTTGATGACTCCATTTACTGGACGCACTGGAGAGGAGCTTTCACACATTGATTGTGGTTGGGATTTTCTTTTCAATTTTGGACAGCTTTGATCCACAGGAAAAGTGGGGAAACATATTTTCTTCCAATACCAATTACAAAGTTATTGAAAAATGATACTTTTTCACCACATTATGAGTTTTCAAAATTTAAAAATGTTGCATAAGATCTACTTGTCGTATACAGAAGGCCATATTTCTTGGTAAAGTTTATTACATTTCCGATTAGACTTCAGATATTGGCCTAGACGAGGAAAACGATCCTAAAAACACTCTAATTCAACAAGTCTTTACAAACAGACAGTCAAATCTTCGATCCTACACTTTTCAGTATTGCATTTCGATTTCGATTTGATGATGAATCCTTTTCGTCTGAAGCCATTCTAAATCTTCGTTTCTAGGGCTGTAGATGTATTCATAAATAATGAGCTTTCTAAAGTGATCCAAAAACATGAAAAGGAAACCTTTCCGGCGGTGTTTGCTTGCTGATTCGGTAAGAAGAACCCCCTCACTTTGGCATCAGGTTGCAATTCGGTTTGATTGGTGGCCATTTTTGCCAAGGACAAAACCGAACACAAGACCAAGTAAGTGATGTTAAATGCCGGTCTCGGCTTCTAATTTTCACGTTGGATAGAATTTGCTAATGGACGCGAAGAGCTTCGCACACCTGGTGAATGTTTGGAGGCAGCACATTGCATGCGATGGAACAAAAAAAACTTCCCCCACCCGGTCTTACTTGGAATGGCAAACCGCGACAAAAGGACACGGTGGTAACATTAATGACAGTTTAATCACGAAATAATTACAGTTTTGTGACGCTTGAGAACAGCCAACGTGTTGGTTTGCTCCTCCTGCGCCACGTTGTCGTTGGCCGCTGATTGCAAACACATCTCTTTCCGGATGAACATATCGTTCGAGGAGCAGTCTGGTGCTAGAAGGAAGTAATAGCACTCCACTTGTCCGCGTGTTCTATTTTTAATTGTTTGCCATGAAACATCCGTTAGCAAACCGGGCACAGTGCATTCATTCCACGAAGGGAAATAAATTGCAATTTTCCATTAATCGCCAACGGGTTAAATTGCTTTCGCCGGTTTTTTGTTTCCTCCTTTTGAACGAGGTCCTGTCAGTGAAGCTGATGAGATTGACTTACTGCTGCCCCATGAGCGAAAATCTCATGTTCTGCCAGGGCAAGCATGAAGGAGCGCTGGGAAATTGTCTTCAATTTAGTAAATGTCTTTCCGGGGTGTGCGGCGGATGTTTAAGATGGCGTGTATAACCGATGCCGGATGCCGAAGTAATTGATTTCTCCACCTGCTTTCGTTTTTTTCCCCGGTAGGAAGGAACTACATTTCCGAGTATCAATTATTTAATGACACCTTGATAGGGACTGGATGATTGCAGCTGCTTTCCGTTCGGTTGGAATCAAACAATGAATGTACGTTGGAATGAGAAAAAAAATCTATATTAGTCTGCCACGTTTGATTTCAGCTCTAACTCCTGAGTTCAAGCATAGTCAGTGCTGATTTTGAGCAAGATTTGAATTTTCATTTGATAGAGTTTAAAATCTTCTTGTCGAAAATCGAATCCTGTCCGGTTTATTTCCACTCCATCGCCGATCGCAAGTCGCACCTCATAAATAAAGCCCGAAAACCCATCCATAAACTGCCTCCGGGACGCACCGAGGGGAGGGTGAGACGGACATCGAACCACTTCCGATCGATAATCTGGTCAAAGTTTTACTCGCACCTTATTAACCGTCACGGTACGGATTCGCGAGATTTTCCCCCGCGGGATACGAGTCCAATGGAGCGTCCAATCCCAAGTCAATCGGAGTGGCCACAAGGAAGAAGTAAGGAGTTGGTGCTTAACAAAAAAAACAACAGACTACATCGCAAAATCAAAGAATAAAAAGCTTCACCGCAAAACTTGAAACGAAACTTTTCTCTCCCCTTCGGCACGTCGCGCGTTCCTTTCAATCTGCGTTCCTTCGTGTGATCCGGGCGAAAGAAAACCCAAACCCGCCACCAGACGCAAACCCCGAAGGAATGGATGAAGGTGTGGCGCAAAGGTGTCCGATATGGTGGCGCTGGTTTGGCTTGGTTGTAAGACGGAGCAGCGGTGCTTTGGGCGACGGCCCGGATCGAAGCCCCGATGCCGGTTACGGCAGAGTGGAAACGAATGGGTACCTCACCTAGTGACCTGTGGTGGGAAAGTTGGTCTGCTGGGAATGTGGTTCCCACAGAGGGGTTGAGAGGGCGTTGGGAAGGCAGGCGGAAAAGTTTGTTTACGCCCGTCAACCTGGTAAGCAGCTTAAAGAGACGTTTATCCAAAGCTATTTTTAATGAAACGGAAGAACGCTTGCGTTTCACAGTGTCGGTCCCTTTTGCCAACTTCGTATTCCTATTTTCTACCTTTATATTGATGTACTGGGTTGGTCACAATGGCCGCTGGTTGTGTAGGTAAATGGTTAAAATAAGGGTACAATTATTGACATAAATTCAATAGAACGGTGTATGGAAAATAAGTCAGGTTTATTAAATGCTATTAATATAGGGCGTTTTGTTAGAATCATTCCAAACGTAAATTGCAGTGTGCGTGAAGCATCACGTTACAAACAAACGTGTGACGCATTTCAACTTTATTTTTCTGTTATTACTAGCGGGTTATCCAAAACGACCAGGTTGTAAAAATAAAAACTCATTAAGTTTAATTTATAGGAATCGCACGAACAGCACCCAAGAGCCCACCAGCGATCCGTAGGGACCCTTGAACCGTGGAACGGTGTCCCACTGCGAGTAATTACGGCTAGTGATGTTCCCCATCCACTGAGGAATACACCCAGAAGCGGCACAAAGGCCAGAAGGCAGAGCAGAAAAACCGGCGAGCACATATTGTGGAACCGTGTTGCGTGTTCGTTGTGCACCGACGCCCGAGTCTCAGATTTCGATGCTTTCTGCGTGCCCCGGTGTCCGCGCGGAACGAATTCCTTCGTACGCTTCCCCAGAGGAGACCCACGACTTAGTGGTGGGAAAGCGGAAAACTTTCTCCTGGCAGCCACAACATCGCGCCCGAAAGCACCCAGGGACACACACACACACACACAGATGGTCTTAAGTGGGCCACCATGGTGGAACCGGAAGAGTTTCACGTCATGTCCTCCTGTCCGCGCGGGTCTCAAGAAGCAAAAGGGGGAAGATGAATTTATCCCTTCTCGGATCCCTCCTCCTACCGCACGCCCAGCACAAAGGCTACATAAAGACAGTCGTTTAGAACGATATTCTTCGCCAGCTTAAGGGTGAGACTTATCCTGGGCGACGTCGGTTCCCGGTCCGCCCCAGGTAGGCGACGTGACGGTGGGCAGTCCCATTGAATCAGCTGCGTCGGTCCGGACTCCGGATGCTGTCCCGTATTATAAACTCTATTCGTTATTTCCGCTGAAAAATGCTGCTAGACACGGCACATGGCGTCGGGCGTGGGGGAGAGGCGGCAGCGGCAAAATGAAGCGATACAGTTCCGCGAGACACATGTTTCAGTGTTCATCAACCGTGAAATTAGTTTTTTTTTTTTAGTTCTACCAACTCACCCAAAGTTTTACTCTGTTTTACGGGGTGCAACCAGGGTGAGAGGCACTGTTGGTGGTAGTGGTGGTAGAAAGAAAAATGCTTTCCAGACATGATGAAGGTTGGGAAAAAGTTTCGTTAAGCTTCGTTATTCGCTTGAAACGAGTCAGAAAAAGATCGGTTTGACGGCGATATAAAATTCTATTTGCACGCGCCTTGCAATAGACTGAATGTTTTAAAATTGAGTCAAATATAGGCAGTATGAATTGTTTATTTGAAAAAAACAGGTATAAACAATTTTTATACTTATCTTTCGTTAATGTTATTTGACTAGTAATGTCATTTTCCTGAATGTGGAGTCAAAAATAAAAGATGCTTAAGAATTATTGCTCACTAGCAAATTTACCCGAAACTGCTGATGTAATGTTCTACCTATTTTGTACATCAAAGGCTCAAATAATGGAAGTATCAACATTAAACATAAACTAATTACCTTCCCCTGGAGTGCGTCCTGAGAGAGACATAATAAACCAAACAAAATATTGCAGGAAAAAAGCCTTCGGGTTATTACCCAGTGCAATTTCGGAGCTCGAGATAACCACGCAATCCCTTTTGCGTACGACAACGCCCGACAGCGTACCTGGAAGCAGCGTACAGGAAAATAAAATTCAGCGTCACAATAATGTGCCCCGCCTACACATTAACAAAAAATAATGTTTCACTTTCTCTGAACCGGGTTGGACGATTAAAAAATAAATTACTTCAAAGCGATATTTTGCACGAACCAATTGGACCCGAGCATGAAAGGAATATGAACCGGAAAACGAAACGAAAACCATTGCTTCGCGGGTGGCGGGACGATTAAAGGGAAATCTGATGGTTGGAATCTTGCAAAAAGGGTTTCCACCGCGGAAAGCGTTTGCACCGCGGGGGAAAATGGGAGCAGAAATCTCCCACCGACCGCGCATAAATGGGAACTTCCATTTCTACAAATGTTTCTTGTGCGGAGAAAGGTTGCACTCTACGACGCTCGGGAAATTAAGTTTTACAGCTTTGATTTTTGTTTTCCTTCCCGGAGAAATAATCGACGCTGGCGAATCGTATCCTTTCGATGTTCCACCGTGCGCCCGGATGATGGTTCGCCGCTTCCCGGTATTGCGCCCGATGCCCGGCGGGCTGCAAGAAACCGGAGTCAATTACGATAGCAACCTAGGAAGCGGACAGAAGATTTACTGCATCGAAGCATGCAACCGTCTTCGCTTTACAAGTGCTCCCTTCCGTCGCTCATTCGCTTAACCCTTCGAGTGTAAAAGGGGTTGATGGAAGGGAAATTTGCTTGCTTGCTCGCCAACGAATTGACTCCCGGTTCATCGTTTTTCATCGCTGAAAGAGCAAACGGGAGGGTTCGCTCGTGATAACTCAATCGCCTTTTTTATCGGGGTCTTCTGTGGGCTGTCGTTGTAAAAACAGGGGTTTATTTTCTTGTAATGGTTACGAGAAATTAAGATAAGTCTCGGGGACGTTCAAGTTAAGTATTACAGCAGGTAGCTTAGGGGCATGGAAAATGCTGCCTTTGATGGGAAAATCATCGCAATGCTTCACCCTTTTCCAGTTTCCACGGGTGGTACATTCTTGTTATTTAAAACATATTTCCTCCTACCGTCAACATCCGGTTTGTCGTAGTACAAATCCAACCGTCTGGGGAAACATATTTCTTAACAATTTTGATAGTAAAGTAAACCGATTCCACTGCCAATAAATCACAGTCCGGCCCGATTGCGACCTACTCAAGGATGGTCCAACTTTCGTAAGGAATACTCCTCAAGGGAGCCCTGACCAGGCAATCAGTTACCGGTGCAAGGGACGTTGTTCGAAAACGGGACAAAATTGGGTCGATCGGGATTGGGTGGGGACGCTTATAATCTACAAACATTTACTATTTAGGTCCGTCTTAATAAACATGAAAATACGGTTCCCTACAGAATACAGGGAAAAGCTAACGAAATGGCCTATCGGAAGAAGAATTGATGATAGTTATTGGTGATTATTTGTTTGTTTTTTTTTTTCTACTAGATCCTTTCCAGAGCATACACGTACACATTATTGCTTAAGTAAGGGTTAGTCTTGTTTTTGAGGAAAATCAATTTAATGTCATATGAGCGAAAACAGAACATCTTACAAGTGCCAAAAAATGGTTAACCATGAGCATGACATAGTCAGTTGAAAGTTTTATCTAATCAATGCAATTTCAATGTTTTTTTGGTTGAAAGATTGAAATTTAACAGAATGGTAAAATGATTAAAAAGGCATCATAAAATGATAAACTAAAGAACAGTGTAAAGATAATTGTGGTCATCGTGATTTTTCGTCGAGATTTTTTGTCGAGGTTTTGAGACAGCGTTTTCTTGACGCTGTCCCATAGAAAAAGTAAACAGCATTGAGGACGATCTCTGAGTGGCCGCGGGGGACCCCGAACCTCCAAAGGCCAAGATTTATACTTAAACAAATGTTTTATAGTAGAATTCACAGCCTTCTTTATTGAAAGATAATAAATTGGAACGGGGTCAGTCTTACAACTATTGCTAATTTTACTGTACATATAAAAGTTAATGAGCCATAACCAAATAATGTACGGATAGTCCAATGAATAATCACAGTAGAGAGAAACAGAAGAAAAATATTTAATAATTAATCAGTTGTAAATAAGCATGTTTTTGCATGAAAACAACAAGAATTTGGAAAACATCAAGCATATGACTAAGATGATGCTTTGAAAAACTAAAACATCTACATCTATCTGATATCAAACGAAGTGTTTTTGAAATCCTGTTACATTTTTCCATACATTTGAATAATCTGCATACCATTCTTAACAAAAATCGTCATTCCTTCTAAAATGAACAATTCTAACTTGTTTAAACAAATACTTTATACGAAATGTCTTAATGGGAGAAGTAAAATTATATAAATTTTCTACACTATTTATTGAACAAGAATTGCTAGACAAAATTCATCAACTGAATCGTCGAAGAAACTTATCGATTGTAGGATAAAAGTTATAACTTACATTGATTTTGTTAAATAGCAGGGCCCCGTTCGTTTGACCGCTTAGGGCCCCCATGAGTTTAAATTCGAGTCTACCTCAAATGTTTAATGTGGACAAATTCAAAAGTAATCAAATATTTCAATTTGTGTATTTCGTAACCAACATCGGCACCGTTCCGTGTGTCAGCTGGATATGCGCATAGTGTAACAGCTAACCCAGCCAAGGTAAGAAGATTAGACGGCTTTGTACCTGTGCGTCCGCTGAGAGTACTGAAGCGCAATGTTTACAACATTCGGGGCCGCTAGACACTGTTGTTTTTGCCGACTGGAATGTCAGCTGTATTGGTGTGCTGGGATGTTTGCCGGTGGAAGGCTGAGGGGGTGAAGAAAACCAGGCCAACCATGTCGAGACAAATCGAGCTGCGTATGGTTCTCCGCCTCCGGTCGGCCGTTGGGACGTAATGTCTTAAGCCCACGAGGATTAGTACAATCTCGCATCCATTGCTCGGAGGCAAAGGGATTCCACGAGCATCTCCGGATCGTTTCCAGACCGGTGTCCGAGCGGCTTGCCAGAGGTTTGCCCAGATTTTAGTAGATTAGTGCTTTCCGTAGACCGGACTGCTACGTGTGGTCAGTCGACGAGAATAATTTTAGGCGCACCGCATCCGCTTGTCCCTTGGACCGGGAAGCCGACCCGGGCCATCGATGCCGACGATGGTCGGACGTGTGTTTGATCATCGTTCAATCGGACGCGTTCCTCCGGAGCGCCAAGGATTCCAGCAGCGGACGGCCAGTTGATTAGTGTCTTGCCCGGTTTCCGAGTGGATGAAATGAACGTCTTTGAGCCGATGGGCGGAAGTCTCTATAAATATGGTCATCAATCGAGCATGAAAGGCCTTGCTTGTCGGATCCGGATCAATGCGTGCTGATATCCGTGAAAGATTTACGAGAATGGGAACCCATTGCGGGTTGCTACCACGGGAAATGATTTCCTAACGGGTTTTCCTTTTCCCGCTAGTGCTTCGTCATCCGGTCCGATCCGGTCTGAAGTCCTTGAAAACGTGACGAATTCCACCTCCGAAGCGCTCTCACACGCGCAGACACCGGACTTTGTGTCACGTGCTCGAAAGAGAAGACGTTCGAGGACGTACCAAGGAACGGGCCAACTTTCTCCGCGGGGATCACATTTTCCAAGCACTCCTGCCCGGGCCGGGATTTCAATTAACCAAGGCCACCGCTTGGGACACGATGAGTCGCGAAAGTTAGCGAACTGTGTGCGTGGGTACTTTGTTTTTGCGCGCGCTCCTTCTTCTTCTTCCCGGCAATGTTTCCTGAACTCAATCGACCGATTTGGTAAATGACTCGACAAATGTCCTGAATGATTAGTGCCGCCCCTTTTTCGGTGGCCACGCTTGTGACAAGTTTGATCGGTTGCTGTGCGGTAGAGTTTGGGATGAACTTTTTTATTACATCTTTTACGATCGCCATCCGCTTAGCAACAGCGGGAGAAGCCTGCTTCCATGTGACATATGTGTCCGATTTCGGTGATATATCCTCGTGTCGGTGTTGGCTTTTGAGCAGTTAATGACACAATTTTGGATTGTCTCCGTTCCGACCGAGGGAAAACATCCGAACCCGCTGAGGGTTGCCATCCGTTTGGTCGTAAATAAGTGCCGGTACAAATTAACCGCACCGAAGGCAACCGAGCAAACTAGCCTAGGCCTAAACTTTGGAAACCGAACGCATAAAACGTCCACGTTCCACTTGCACATCCTCGCCCGCTCGGTGCCACTTGCAATTGACAAAGGTATGCGATGTCCTTGGGTGAGCAAGAAAGCTCCAAACATCGACTCAAATTATTGTCCTACGCGAAGTCGACCGGCGTTTGGATGAATTTTCCCCGGACAGTTTGAGCTTCGCTGGGGGAAATTCGCTTGAGAAAGTTTCACTGTACCCCACCCGCTCAAGTCCGTTTCGTTTTCTGTTGTTCGGTTGGTCGTTAGAACTTTATGTGGCGTGTTTGGTGGGCTACTTGCAATTAAATTGTTTCGATTGCCGCTCGTACTGTTCGCTGTCTGTGTTTGTTTGTGGCAGGTCAGGAGAATAAATTCCCCGAAAGACAAACAGCGTGGTGAAACAGTGACACTACAGTGACCGGACCACCGTTTCAGAGGCGGTCGCTGTAAATTGGTATGGTAGGCTAAGGAAGCAGGAGTTTTATGTTACTTTCTACGGTGAAGAGAAAGAATGGAAAACCAGTCAGTCAATCGTAGACACTTTCGTGAACGCTGTCACATCATCATTGGAAAAGATGGAATGTGGCCACTTCTTTTTGAATGGTGGCTAGTTTCTCTGAATGATTTAAAGTTCATGTCGGGACAACAAAAAGTTAAAAAAAAAAAAATAAGCTACCGAGCAGCACGTTATTATAGTTCGGACTTTGTTGCCGATTCTGCGCCATGAAGTTGTTAGTCGTTTTGATATTTTTTCTCCCCCAACCCCGGTCCACAAATTTGCTGTGAGGTTCTACTTTTGTGCATTATAAAGTACATCAAGCAGAGGAGGAAAGAAAAAAACAACCACCAAATAAAGAACTGGATGCATTTTTACGCCAGCAACCAACCGGAAGCGAAACGAAAACTATTGACAACAAAAGAATGCTTTTCGATTTCTTAAAATTCAGTTCCCGGGAGAGTTCCCTCGGTAAGCAAGGGGTGGGGAAAAGCTTCCATTGTGTCGGGCGGGACTGAAATTAGAGAAGAATAAAAGAAACTTGCTTGCGATAGAAAATGGCAAGTCAGTTTCGGAATCCCGGATTGTGGCCTTTCGCTTCACTTTCATCTGATTCCCCCAATCGTCTTTCTCGTTGGCTTCGTTTTTTTTTCTTATTTTATTTTCAAAATGAAAACTTTTCCAATTTTCTGTCGAATCATAATTTTCCAGTAATTTGGTCGAAAAGTTCCGGTCTGGAAAATGCCCAACCACGCTCTCGCTGGTGCTGGGGTGAGCGCATTCCTGTGGCGTTGCGCGTTCTGATTTCTGGCCCGACAAAAGGGCCACCCTCGGCGGCCGTTTAGGGATAAGAGAGAGGAATTAGTGCTTTCGTGATTCGGCCACGAGCAAATATGTTGGATTGAAACGCTTTGTTGTGGGTGGGGAGCGGACGAGAGGGACGTTTTGCGTTTTCAAATGGGAAAGGGCGGATGGCTTTGGAATCGGTAAATTCGGTCCACCAGTTCACCCGGGCCCCCAAGAAGGCACAAACTTTTGTACGATGGTTCGAAAAAAAACCACTTCGACACCACGACGACAAATGGGAATAGCCAGCCTTCGAGGAGGAACCGCACACAGACACACGGGAAGAAAAAAACAATAGCCAAAACCACAAATGACAATCTGCCAGCGTAACGGGGCCAGCACATGCTTCACGCCCTCTGCTGGTTGACCTTTCCCGACCGGAAACGGGTGCTTTCCATAAGGATCACCTCGAAGCGGTTGGTCGGCCGCTTCAGCTTCTCTGCAGCGAGGATGAGTTCGGGATCGTGGAACCATCCCGGTTCCAATGTGCTGCGATTTCATTTCGCACAGCGAAAAAGTTTGTTTGCGCTTTTCTCTTGACTTTTCCTATCACCATCGCCAGAATGAGTCGGCTATGCAAGCAGCAGCACGAACCACCGGGGCCGGTTCAAAGGTGAGCCATGGTGTGAACGCGAACGGTAAAAAACCTGTTCCCTGATAGTGGCGGTAATCTGTTGGTCAAAATTATTAATCCTTGTTTATGTGCGCTACTCTTTCCGGTTTCATTTTGGTTCAACAGCATGGGGCTGTTTCGTTGTGTTTTTGTTTCCACGTTGAGTCGACCACCGGGAACGATGGCACGAGCGATCGTGCACTTATGATTACACTAGCCCGGATAGCTTACCCGGCGACCGAGCGGCTTTCTGAGCAAGTGTTTAAAGAAACTTTTCCGTTCAGCTCTGGCGCGTGTTTGTTTTTTTGGTCCTGCTGAATGTGTTCCTTTTTTATCATTGGCTTTGTACAAATGAATTTCTGGCAAAAACATTATCTGCATCAAAGCATAGTGTTTTAAATTCAATTTTGAAATGATGTTAAAATTGCAAGCAAGTCGTTGCAGCTTTTTAGTGAAACAAGATTAAGCTTTAATCCATACCAATCCGCACAACGGTATATTTTACACTAACTGCTGCGGGTTTGCAGTTAATTCCTAAAATGTTAAATTTCAATAATCTTAAAATTGAGCTTCCCAAAATAAAATTGCATTCCAAAAGAGGAATTTAAAATCAACTTTCGCATCGTGCAACCTTCCTCATGGTATCGATCATAAAAGTTTGCGTCGTTTGCAAAGTTCTGCTAAAGCAGGGATGTCAAACAACCCTTTGAAACGATACATGGAAAGTTTTAAACCTTCAGTATTGGCTTTTGTTTGAATGGCAAAAAATGGTTATGAATGTCTATTTTGAATTGACGAAAGCTGATTATTACCTGAAATAAATAGCAGAACGACGAACAAAATAGATTTACTTTCTTACTTAATAAGCAGATGAAAATGTTCTTTTTACTCTGGTTGTAACGGAGAGTAAAGCCCGCGTTTTTTATACATGATGTTCAAGGAATTTGAAGCCAATGTTCGCAGACATGCAATCGCTTTCCAAATTCTATTGTGCTTTTATTTAAACATATTTTGTAATTCAGCACTATTGTGCTTGTTGGTAGAGTAAAAATGTATTATTACTACAGCTAACTGATTGCTCAACATCAGTAAATTCATGTAGAATGCTCTTGTAGTTTTCCAGCTTTGTTTTCCATGAACACTATTAATTTGCTAGTGTCAAACATGTTAAACACTTGCTCTTGTCCACCATATATTGGCGTGATAATGAAAAGTTGGATATGATTCAAAGCAAATTTATAAGAGTAAAAATAATTCATCAAAAATGTAAATCATGATTGGTAAGTTAAAAGCACTCTGATAAGAACCTAGTTTCATAAACCCACCTAATGTTACATTTTGACCCAAAAATCTATTTTAGTTCGACATCACTGCTCTAAGGAAAAGCACACGAAACGACCTTGGAGTATGCTTCACACATAACTCATGTTGAAGCTTTGCTCTCCTCGACGCACGCCAAACAAACATAAAGACGTCTTATGTCCTATTAATATTCGCTCCCATCCGTGCAGTCCATTAGGAAAAGTACTAATGAGAAAGTTAGCGCAAGCATCGAGCTCGTTAACCAAACCCGGCACTCGTTTTCCCATTAGAACCGCACTGTTGAACTGCCGAAAAATCACACTCCCAACCCCCAAAACTCTTCCCACCGCATGGCGGACGGTTGCGAAGAAAGAATATTTATCGCACGCACCACTCGAAATCTAATTACGATACTAAAATTTATCTCACCACACTTCCGGTGGGAGTGAGATTTGTCAACCCTGCGGGGGAGGATTTTTCCCTTTTGCCAAAGGGACAACGCGGGCCGCCCGAGCTCGGGTGTGAATTGTGTGCACACGGCGGTACACGCACACGCCATTACGCGCCACCGACACATATGGTGACGCAAGGTGCCGGATTCGTATGGAGGAAAATTAAATGGTGGTAATTTTTTGTCTGCTTTACGATCACGATGGTTCGTTGCGCGAGCTGTCAGTCGGCAAGAAGTTGTCGTCGGAAAAGACGGCACCTCCACGGGGTGGTTGCGGTTTTCCACGGCCATTAAAAATACGTTAAAGCTCTTACACGCCAGCGACCCGGGTTGATGTCAGCCCCGCACTTAAAGTGATAGCAGCCTCGACCATCTCGTCAAAGCCAAAGCCACGATCATCTCGGCGCTCATCCGGCTCCGGGTTGATGGGACGACTTTGCTTTGACGCACGCGTCACCATTTTGCTTTCGGCACACGGGTGGAATATCAATCGGCCCGCACGGGCGAGAACGTCACGAAACGTCACGCTACGCGGCCGGAGGGAGGAAAACATAAATCTTATTAATTATCGTCTCTTATTCGCTTTCGGTCTCCGTGTTTTTTTGCAGGAACGCTGGTGCTGCTGTGGCGACGAGGCTCGAATGTGCTCACCGCGTCCCAGCTGATGGTAACGCGCGACGAGCGAATACGGCTTGTCAACGGGTATAATCTGGAGATCTCCGAGCTGGAACCGCAGGACGCCGGTGACTACGTCTGTCAGATCAGCGACAAGGTCAACAAGGACCAGGTGCACACGGTGGAAATTCTCGGTAAGTTTTTGACGGGTCACGCGCGCGCGTCGAGTGTAATTTATTGTAGCCGAAAAGAAACCAGCCTGATCGCGAAGCGATGGGCGAAAATGTAATTTAAGTAGAATTACATCCCCACTAACAACGTCGGGGGACAGAAGACTCGCTTGGTTCAGAAAATGCCTGTAAACGCCATCACTTAACAGGTGCCGGCGGTTTTGTACTGAGGTCGCCAAACGGACGCGTCCATGATTGAAAGCTTGTTAGCGTTTCCACGCGCCCCGGCATGAACGAAGGCATTTTCAACGCCCATCGCTGCTGCCTACGACTGATTTTCCCTCACAAAAGGGCGTCGATGGGCGCCACGGTGAGATGGGGAGAAAAAGTTACATCGTTCAAGGAGCTTGAAAGTTGTTTCGCTTGATTGAATTTAAACGAACGTTTGACGACGTGTTGGGCTCACGCATCGGAAGGTGCGGGATGCAGTTGATGCGCACGAAGGGAGATGACTTCGCTCGGAAAAACCTTGCCGCAAGCGATGAAACGGTGATGAAAAGTGTGGTTAGTGAGTTGTTGGTTTGGTAAGGACATGCATCGTCATTTCCCTTCGTGCCGCCAAACGCCAAAAAGCAACAATTGAAAGTTTGAAGAAAGGTTCAATTATTTGAAATACTTTACAGACATCGAAGGGGTTTGGAATTGAAACCTCAGTTTAGTTGAACATGTAAAGAATGTGAATCTTTGGGAAGTTATCATTCCACTAAATATTATTGATACTATTTTCTATGTAGATTTAGTTGTTTCTTAGTAACTGCTGATAAAACACAACTTGAGTAGACTCATTGAGATTCAGATTTAGTAATCCAAATGAGTCTTGTGTTAGTTTTCAGAGTTATGAAACTTTCCTGGGATATCCAATTCCTGGAGCCCAAAGATTCTGCTCCTTCTTTTTTGCTCGGTAGATCCTCCGGTGAAGATTCTAGCAAGATTTATGGAAGATTTTTAAAAATTCTTGATAGTTTCCTCTTAAGATAAGAGTCTTTAAAGATACACGAATTAATTCGAATTGATCTATGGAGGAAAATTCATATGAATGATTCTCGGGAAAAGATCCCTATGACACAACTCTGAAGAAAACCCATTGGTTATGAAAAAGATCTCCATCTCCATGAAAAAGCTCAAATCATCAAATCAAATCATTTTGTTTAATTCGCAATTGTTAACAACAAAACGAGATAGCATGACGATTTTGCACGCTGGGACTCCTTTGGGTTATTAAGTATTTTAAGCGTAACAAAATATCAATACGAATCGATTTATCCTATGAAATAAATCAAATCTAGCTTCAAACAATCAAATCAATAATAAGCAATCAAATCAATAATCAAATACTGGAATAAAACAAAGTTAGAAGACAGTACTATTTGATGATCTGAATGATAATGGATTTATAACAATGTAAAATAGTTTAAAATGCATAGTCTTACTACTTTTGTTTTGGCTCCAACATGGCTAAATGTTTCTATCATAAATATAGATGCCAAAGCAAGGCCTACAAACCTCTTAAAAATTAAAAGCCGTATCTGAACGACAGACAGAGTCCTGCGTCTTTCATGTAGCTTAATTTGAATAATGGCATATCTTGTACAATTGCGTACCTCCTCGTTGACACAGCTTAGTAGTGCATGATGTCTCAACAAGATCAAAAACGGACTAATGTGTGTACGCGTCCTAGAGATCTGTTGACGGATATGCACCGATCATATGATACTACTAACGATACGGTTTTACAAGACATGACTTCCTTTCCTGTAAAAAACTATTTGCATACACCGGAAGGGCACCGGGCCCTTCTACCAGGTGCGAATACTCTTCTTCAGCGTGCATGTGTGTGTCTCGTTAGAGAAACGCATGGCTTTCAGTTCGTTAAATGTCGCCGTTGCGCATCTGGCGAGAGTCGCCTGAAAGCCATCGAACGATAATAATGCAGTACCGAATGAAGGATATAAAAACATCGCTTTTAGAAGTCAATACCGTTTGCTGTCACTAGTACGGATGACGTGTGTGTGTGTGTGCGCGCCGAATGATGATCTGCAGAAGTGGTAACGTTGCGCCGCACATTTACCCCCAACCCGCGCCAGGACCGCCGGGTCCTTCTCATTCATTCATTTCATTTCTTCGCTTCAGTGACGCGCGGCATTACATCGCCTCAACGCCGTACCGGAGTACCTGACTTCTAACGCACGGACCGGTTCGCAAAGTGTTCGTAAGAAGGCTTACCGACTCGAGCTTCTGGTAGCTGCTGCTGGCTCAACTGTTGGATGTTACGACACTGTCTTTTCACCTTCACCTTCACCTTCGCGTCTCCCGGTATCGCGTCCGCCGTAATGATGATGAGATGAGGCAACGTCAATATGCCGGCTTCTTTTTTTTTTATCTGTGCCTCCCCACCGTCCCGTCCCCATCGGCCATCGCAATCATGAGCTCAAGCGCCCGGCCTGAAGTCCACTGGATGTAGCACCGGGGACGAAAGTACAATCATTGCGCATCAAATTCTTTTCCTGCAGGGAACCGTTTCGTTGAGTAAACATGCATGAAAAGAAAATTGAAGGCAGCGAAGTATGGCGCGGAAGGGTGAAAACGGAGGCACCGGAAGGTGGGCTCAACCTTTCGGATGAGCAAGCGAACTGACTGTTGCTATTGCTTGCGGGTGAAGCGGGGGGGGGGGGGGAGGGGGGGGGGCACCGGTTCGAGGTGCAAAAGGTAGTTGAACCTCATCGACGACACACAGGCTCGGCATGGTGGGACACAGCAACAGACACCGAAAGGGAACGCCGCTTCTCGGTACGGTTTCGGTTCCATTTCCGCTATCTTCATTACCATCTTACCACTCTGGCGCTACCCCCACGTGGGGCAGGTATTCATGTTTGTTTAGGAACTAGTTTGTTGCAGAAACCACTGACGCCGGCGTAGGCTTTGGTGGAGCCATTTCTTTTCCATTCATCTCCGCTCGGAACGTAAGGATTCGCCCGGAGAAAACGCCGTGGCGCCGACCGACGCGAATTGGCACCTTGCTAGCTCTTTGCAAATGAGAAATGGAACGAATTTCTACACAAAATCGCATTTTCAAAGTTCATTGAATCCACGTGTGTGTGTGTGTGTGAGATATGCAATTTTCCATTCTCGCCCCAAGCATCCGCCGCCGAGGCACACATCCTTTTCCTGGCCCGCCGTTGTTTAGGACGCCACGCAATCGCTGGGACGGGGCTCTACTTTTTCGCCAGCTCGTACCTCATTCGACAGCTTGTCTGTCTCTCTTAAAACTCTGATTTGTTCCGTACGACGGGCTAGGGGGGGGGGGGAAGGGGAAAAGCGTAGCGAACAGGACGCCGGCAGCCAGACACTCTCGGGCGCTCGGGGACTTCCAATCATAACTACCGCCCACCTGGTATGAAAGCAAATATTGTTGAATGAAACCCCGCCACCCTCGACCCACCCTCGCTTGCATTCCACTTCGACCCCGATTCGAGCCGGAACCGGGGCGGGCTGGGTCGTTGGGCAGGTTTTATATTGAAATAACTCAAATTCATAGCTCCCTCTCTTCCTCTGTTGTATTTCGCGCCCGACCGTGGAATGCACTTTTACTCTCCCAAACCGAGCGCAAACATGTTCACCGGTGCGAAACAACCTCTACCGATGCGCCATATGTCCCCATTTTCGGAATGGTTGCAATCACCGGTCGCGGGAAGGTAGATTTAGTTGATTTGAATAAGAACTTACGTCTGATGTTTGAACCCGGTTGGCGACGGTTGGTTCGCTGGCATGTGTGTGTGTGTGTGTGTGTGTGTGTGGTATGCCTGGTATTTGCCACCCACTTCCCCCCACCTTCGCTTTTTGTAGTTGCAATCAGGACTCGACACAGAGCAGGCGCCATGTAGGGCTTCAAATTGAAAGGATTTATTCCGCCATTCCTGTTTTTTGCGCCAAATGCTCGACAAAAAAAAAGCTCGTTCAAGATCCAAATTTTGCATGGCAAAAAAGTGTTCGTAAAGATGCATAACAAACCGGAAGAAAGTGGAGGAGAGTAGAAAAAAAATCCCTGGCGCCTTGAATAGAACGAAATAAACTCGGGATGGTGCGCGGAGCAGCTTTTTTGCGTTCGGATTAAAAAAGTTTCAATTGATTTATTATTCTCTTTGCGCTGCACTATTCCACCCGTGCGCGAGGAAATCCCTTTTGTTAGACACAAGTTTACGTTACTTTCACGCCCGTCCATCCATCCGGGCCTCCTTCGGGGCGGAATCTCAGCTGCTTTCGTTGTGTACCTACCCCCCGGAAACCTGATGGCGGAAGTTTTCGTCGGTTCGTTCGAGTTGATGAATTTATGAAGTGAAGAACACTCTCCTCGTCACGAGGAGAGTTTGCCCTGCCTGAAGTTAATTATTGCTTACAAAAGAATATCAATAATGGGTTCGAAATTTAAAAGTTTTATTTCTGCCTTTGTGAATTAAAAATTAAATTGAACCACATGTGATGAACCATGATGGTAATAAACAACGAGTGGGATCGATAGAAGTGGAATCTCGTTCCCATGCCAAACTATGTCTCCTACTGTCATTCTCCAGCACGATGAGGTTGACTGATGAGAAATGATGTTTGCCCTATGTGAGTCTGATGAGCAAGCGCTTTTTATTATTAATTTTTAATTAACATGCATTAAATTGAATCAACGCATCTCGATGTTGTTTACCCTTCCGTGTGGACCCGACGCGTTGAGCCGCATGATTTTGCCTTAATTGCATTCTGTTTCGCTAGGATTGTACGACTATTTGTTTGTGTTTAAAGGAAAAATGGGTAACGAATCGATATTATTTCTACCATTTTTACTAACGGTATATAATTCACGTTTCAATTATAGTCTTATATCGTTCATCTGGCGTTTACAATGGTTGACAGGATTGGCATTCATAACAGAAAACTATGTAATAACCCCAAACACAATCTACAAAATAACACAAAAAGTAAATAAATATCCAACATCATGGTTATTCAATATGTTTCCGGCAAAGAAACATTAATTTATGAGGGCTGAAAATGAACAACGTTGCTTAAACAAAATATAACAAAGTTCAAAAAGGGAGAAAACTAAAAACATTACATAATAACAATAAAATTAACAATTAAAAGCTCAAATTCAACAATTCAACAGTTTGTCCATCATCGAATCAGATATATTTCGCTGCGTGACGCATTTGATAATGTATATCAGTACTTTTATCAGAGTCCGCTATAAAAAAATACCAAACGGAAAATCATTGACAACATTAAAGATCTCACTAGGTCCATGGGCTTTCTTCCATCCCTCTCAAAACAACTCCCTTTACCATAAATCACAAAATGTGGAGCTGTAATTGGTCAAAAATAGCTTGCTTCCAATAAACTTCCCTAAGGGTAGGTTTTGGTGGTACTGCAATCCAATCCAAGGTTGGAGCGGAAAAGCCATGTGGGGACGCTGAACGATTTTTATTATTTCTTTCCATTTCACCCGTAATCACACAAATTATGGCCTTACACAAAACATAATCGTGCGAGGCAATCGGTCATGATGTCGAGTCCGGTCGTGAGAGTTAAATGGAGTGGGCGGAAGAAGGGCCGGCTCGAATGGCACGCGAAAGAAATGCAATCACAAAATGGAGCGGCTCAAAAAAATAAAGGAAAAAAAACCGGACCAAACGTTGGCATAGGCGGGGAAAAACGACAAGGAAAACCCGACCCTTTCCAATTTCCTTTCCCGAAGAATCGCTCGCTTGGTCTCGGTTGAATCGGTCCCAACGGAAACGCCACAGAATTAGATATGAAGCTAATCCTTTTTCTGTTGTCCCACAAATTGTTGTTCCACGCCCCCTCCCTCGGCACCCGTCCCCGTTTCTTCCAGTGCAATGCGCATTGCCTTTATTCTTCCCCCCTCCCCCCCCCCCCCCCCCCCCACACACACACCTCCCGAGGGAGTTGCATTCCACCCGCAAGGCCAACACGACGTACGACAAACCACCAGGCGCCTCCATCGGCGTCGTCGAACGTGCGGTACAAAACTTGCCGCGTGCCCTGAAACGGAGCCGCCCGGTAAAGGGGAAACTTCATTCTTTAGTGTGTTTGTGGAAAATGAAACGATCTCGCACACAAAACTACATGTGCCACAGCCACGGTCCGCTTCGTCGTCGGCAAAGGTTGCCTTTCCCGGTGGACGATTTGGAGGATATTAAATGCTTTGTGCTATTTACACCAGAAGAAAATGAAAGAAATTGAACGTTTCTTTTGACCACTCCACTCCGGGCCCCCCTTACCCCCCGCCCGTCGGTCGACAGGGAGTTGTTTTGCTTGGGGTTTTTTTGCCGTATGCTTGGAAGAACTTCTGCTCGCAACGCCAACACGGGAGTCCTCGGGAAACACGTTCCGTTTGTTCCGTTCTTAATCGCACGTACAACACCGCCACCAGCACCATCGTGCACGCGTCCACATAATCACCACGTGGGGACACATACCCGCACGGTCTGTGGTGTGGGCAATCGTGTGTTGCCCGGCTAACCGAAATAGTTCCGCCGACTTTTGAAGACAGCCGTCGCGGTCATGTCTTCCGCGTGCTGTTTGGATAAACCATTCGCCTGGCCGCGTTTGTCGAGCTCATTTGAACGGAACGACACAGCGCCACGGAGGTTCATCGAGAAACTTTAACTCGCCCGGACGGAACAGGTTTGCCAACAGTTATTCCCACTCACACACACACACACACACTCACATCCGTTTCTGTTTCGTTCGCTTCGTTCTCGTCAACGCTAGGCGTCATCGGCTGACACCCGGTTCCCGGCGAAAGTACAACTTCACATCCTGCCACGTTAAGCTTCGCCCTCTCCCAATTTCCTTTCCTCAAACAACATTCTCCCGGGTGGTGGCGAGGGGTTGGGGAGGATGGAAGGTGAAACTTTTTCATAATTTATAAAGTTCCTCGCATCCAGCAACCGGCAAAACATGATCCGAAGTGAGTGTCCCGGAGACATCTTCGCCACTACGCCCGGGTTCCTGCGCCAGATGGCTTTTTCCCCCAACACACTTTAGTTTTTTCCCAGGTTCCCAGGCACAGTTTCCACACTTTTGCCCAGAAATAAGGGTCGTTTACTGCTCCGACCGGTGGTCTCCACAATAACCCAGGGACGAAGAAAAAGCAAGATTCAACCATGTCTTCATAAGGGAAGATATCAAGAGCGACACCAAAAAAGCTCCACGACGACGCTTACTTCGGTGAGATAAGTTTTTCCGCAAACCTATACCTACGTCCGGCCTGTGGTTGATGGTGGTTTTTTCACCCCTTTCCCTTAATCGCCCACCGACGGGTCGGTTCGATTTGCGATTGAAAATGGTTACGGGGATCTCTATTTATATGTTCCCGGTCGGCTCGAGTTCATGACACGCTGGTGAATGAGCAAAGTTTGCGCAACGGGTATAAGCCTCGCAGTCAACGGACAGTGCTGACAAGGATTCGTAGGATTTTCTTTACATCGCACAAAGGAAAATAGTCAGTAGCAACAACAGTAACAGAAAAACAAACAACCCGTTTGCAACTTCACTGCGAACCCAAAACGGTACATCTTTCGGTTCAAATGGAACGTGAACGGGTGGGAAGTGCATTTGCTGCCAGCTGGTCGTTGATTTTATGTTCGCCCGCTTTTGTTCGGTGTTGGAAAGGAAAAATCACACAAATAGGAGAAAAACAACTGCAATCTTCCAAATAGCCTCCTCTCCAGATGCATCAGCAGGGAGCTTTCTTTTCTTCTTCGTTTCACATGACTGATTTAAAACTGGCCTCAAGGCAACGCTAGAGAAAGAGAGAGAGAGAGGGAGAATAGAATAGCTCATTCGAGGGAGAAGAGGGGTGGAAAGCGAACCAGCACTGAGAACCGCAACCAACGTTCGCTCACGTAGGACAAACTCGGCACGTACACAAACGTGCACATGCGGCAGGGCTGGTGGCTGTAGGTGGTCAGTGCGGTCACCAGCACTGGGCAGGGCTGCAGCACAGCATAAGCACACATCCTTAGGGTCAACCGAAGAAGAAGAACCGGACCCCGAAACACTCCTCTCCACACAATTACTCACAAACATAAACACGTACACCGTACCCGAACACAACGCCACCGCCGGAAGTCAAGGACGAGGTTGGCAAAGTTTCCCAAGCTGACCACCATCGTCGGAGAGAGAGGGAGGGAGTAGGTGGAGAGTGGGGGAGTGATGGGGTTTGGAGGAGTGCCAGGGTATGCTCATTATTTTGGTTTGTACCGGAGAAGGGAAAACGTGGGCGGAAATGAAAAGTACATGTGTAAAATGGTGGTACATAATTCATAATTTACAATTTTCCTCATCCTCGTTGCCTCCCTTCCCCCGTGGGCCTCCCATTCCCTCGCATACCCCAGGCTGCCCCCTTTCGGGATTGTGTCGTTCGAAACAGAAACAGCAGAGCCCATGAAGAAACATACGCCCGCGGCCACCGTAAACGAATAGACTAATCTCGGGAATAGTTTTGGCTTTTCTGATCCAGGTTCCTGTTGGTCGTAACGAGCAACGTTAAAGGAAGGAAGAAAGGATGATAGAAAAAAAACACATAGAAAACCCGGACCGCCAACTCGTGGCGCTCAAACGATTGCATTTTGCTGCTCGAAGGCGTTGGTCGGAGCTTGACCAGTTTATCCTTCCCGCACTCCGGTTGTTGGTCAAGAATTTCCACGCCAGCGTGCGGTTGACTGGCCCACATTCCGCCTGGGGAATGTGTGAATAATATTTCAGAAAACGAGCAATTTTCCGCCATCGTCGCTGCTGCAGCCATCGTTCGGGTTCTTCCGTTTTACCACAATTTCCGCGGACTTTCGGGGCCGCCCTTGGAAGATGATGTTTTAAATTGAATGTTGTGCGGGTTTCGGGCCGCCTCGGGCCGCCGGTGCCGGACCAAATGGACCAAAAGTTGATGGCAGACGCTCGGTGCAAGAAATCATTCGATGGCGTCAACGGGGCGAGTGGGGGCTAAATGGATTGAGTGAACTTTCCGGAAATGGACGGGTTCGGCCGCAAAAAGCGCACGCCCATGCATCCAACGAAGGCCGGCTACAATCTTGTGTGCCGGAGCTGAATGAAGCGGAAGTTTATTAATAAGCTTTTTCTGATTGGCCTGACAGGTATGCGGCGTACAGTGGGAACACGACGTTTATATTGTAAACATTGCACTGTCAGGACAGGCGGGAGAATTTGTTAGGAAATTGTTTTGCGGGCAAGATTTGCAAAATTGGTCGGGCGAAAGTTTCGTACCGGAATAACACATCATCGATGTGCAGCTTGGGAACGCGCAATGTTTGGAATGAGTTTGTTTCCGAGTTCTTGTTGATCGAGCGTTAACTGGGTTTGTGATGGTCTATAGATGAAAACTTGTCGGATGCTAAGGAAGCTAGAGTTAGACTTTGTAAAACAAACGTATTTATGGGACAACTTATTGTATAGATTGTTTTGATCTTCATGTGTAAGGTATAAGGGAACAGCCAATTTTGTTAACTCAAGCATCATCCTTGACCAAATGAATCTTTGTAATGATTTATGTTTGTTCAATTCATCAAACACAATTTTATTTATTAAAATAACGTTTTGGAGCCAATATGGACAGCCAGGGAATCGGTAAACTCGGTGTTAAAGGAAAATTTGTTTTTCTTTGCAGAATATACTTTTAACTTAATTTAAATGCTTAGGTTGTTTATATTTTTGTTTTCTATTAATTAAGTTTCGACGAACAAATATCTTTTATCATGAGAAGTCAATTAAGAGAGTTTACTTAATAACATTCTGTTTAAGCAAAGTGTAGCAAAATAATTGAAAATTCGAAACATACAATTAAATCAAACTCAATCATTTCCAAAAGCCCCGAAATCACTTTTATAATGTTATTTTATTGTTAACAACAAACTTTTGCTGTAACAATATTACATTAACATTTATGAAGTTTCACCGCATGTATTAGACTTTTTGACAGTTAAATTTATTGAGATCACACTTCTGTTAACAAAGTGAAATCCTCCAATGTTATATTCTTAAATTTAAATATTAAGACTTAATATTTTCCTTCGGTAACAAAAAACGAACAAGTGAAGCATCAACCCTCCCAAACTCAATGGAACGATGAGTAAAGGGTTACTAAGAACACAGCCATTAAATGGAATGAAAGAAGGAGCTGCAGGGTCCTTCTGGGCCAGCCATTATATTGACTTTCATATTAGTTTTAATAAAATGTTATGCAAATTTTTCCACTAAATTTATGTTCTACCGTTCGCTTCATTGGCATCAAGCAAGAAACGTAGTGTCTTCCCAAGCGAAGACCTAGCCTAGCCGAGACAGCGTAAGTGTACTTGGGTAGTGCTTCAGCTTCGGATATTGAAGCACACGCTGAGTAGGTACTTTGCCTATAACGAGTAAATGATAGCGTCGCTCCACGAGGCCACGTGGTTCGCCGACGTGCAATATCCGCACACGGGGGAAAAGTTTGCAAGCGGAAAAAGAACCGTCCCCATCGTGGCCGCCAATTCCCTCCGGAATCCCTCGACTTCCAATCATAATTCCAAAAAAGCATCAAGCATGGCACTTGTGGGCTGAGCATATATTGTCTTCGTCGTCGGAATGATACTCACACGATAGTTTCGCGAAAGGAACCACGAACTTTGGGCGGAAAAGGAAAGCAAAATGGATGCTCGCCCAACCCACTCTTGTCTGTCGGATGAGTCGGTTCCTTCCAAACGCAATCGGTACCATGGTTGCTCTTCGACACGGATGTGGAAGAAACGGAAGTGGGCTGCAGGCAAGTAATAATTTCTAAATTGTTTTATGGCAACACGGTTACGGTGCCGGTCGGTGGTGATGACGGAGGAAAAAGGGGGTTAGAAATGAATTGGAACTAGATTTGAATTTTCCAACCCGTTGCATGGGACAGCCATTTGCAAGTGGAGGAGCACCATTTTGCAGCGAACCATGATACAGGGAAAAATGTCAGATAAATTTTCCACATGTCAGCTTATGTGAACGATATTTTCTGCACCCGAAGCACTGCACGGAAGCCTAACAAATGGAGCCTGGCCGTGATAAGGCAGCGAGGGAGTGGAGTAAAAGGGCATTTGCAATTAGCATGTTACAGTGCACATTTTATTTGACATATGATGTTAGAAGCGCTCTAATAGTGGAGAATAAAACGTATATATCAGAACCTGAAGAGTTTGTGTTGGAAAACGCATTTTGAGAAAGGTTTCATTCGAATGGAAACTGATATATTATATTTTCGAATAAGAACTGCTATAAAAATTGTTATTCAAGGTAGGAAAACTTCTAACATAACCATAACTTATGTTTGTAAAATATTTAGAATTAAAACCGTTTTTGGATGTTTATCTTCTTCTTCTAATAGAATGTGTTACAGTTACAGCTATCACAATTATGCAGGCTAACTTTTGAGGATACTTGAATATCGAAAATTATTTACTTTTAGTGAAGAAATTCTATTTAATTTTACTAGGCTACTTCCAAGAATGGACATTTTCGTTTAACATTGTCTTACGAGTATTTTAATGTATGTTTCAATGTCTCAAAACAAACTGTATCATAGATGAGTCATCAGACATGATAAAACAAGTCAATACAACTGTTTAAACTTTTGCTCTACATCCTGCTTAACAATGAAATATGAAAAATGGTGATACAAACAACAACTTGTCATAAGCTTCTCCTGTTGAGAGAAATTTTAAGCGAAGGCACGCCTTTGATTTAAATCGTTTTAAAGATAGTTTTCTCTTTTGGTGATCAAATTAAGGCTTTCATGTTTATAGTCTTTATCATTTATTCAAGCACTCTTTTCCACCGAGTACTCCCGATTAGGTGAATTCACACTATATTCTACCTTATGTCTACCGGTTGCTTCTGCCTGATAATTTGCCGTACTCTCCTATCGGCCGTGGCTTACAGTCGAGCATATCCTCGTTTGCGGTGCATTAATTTTATAGAAGATCGTCTTCAAAGACCTACCAGACCAAAACTCCAAGCCATCGGCACACCACACACCAATGCCGAAATGGCGTTGCAATTTGTGTTTTCCTCACCGGAAAGGTGCCGTGCACTGCCAACCCCGGTACGAATCGCAAACACGGCATCTAAAGCCACTCGTAAGCACAGCTTATCCAATCCAAATTTCATCTGATAAAAAAAGAATCTCCATGGGATAGAAGGCTAGAACGGGGGGCAGCCTACAGCCCCAACTCCGACGGCAGATCAGATCAGCCTCCACCGTCACGGCACAACACTTTCGGTTTTATCCCCATGGAAACGTGCCATTCCGTGCCGGTTGGATTATGATCCTCGCAATGTTTCCATGTTTTGATTTTATGGCCAGCAGTCATTAAACTATTATCACTTCGGTGCCTACCGATCCGAGGGGGGGGCCCTGGGAGGGGGCGGCCTTGCTTGTACAGGTGAGAGATATGGAACAATCGTTCCGCATCGTGTGAGGGTGTCTCGAGAGACACCGACCGAGTGTCGATTAAAGCACGCAGATACGCCTTTTTCCGGGCCGGAGGTTCCGGTTCCATGGGAAAAGTCGGGCTGGAGGATATTCTATCGAATTAAGAGCTGATCTGTTGGCATGGCTCTTGAATCTTTTATGATTTTTTGCTCCCACCCCGCTCGAGGGCCACAATCAGTAGGAAATCGTTATCACCTTGGGACACACACACACACCCACCTTCTACGGCAAAAGTGGCTCCTCATCGCATTCGGGAAGCGTCGTTCGCTTTGGACGATTTACCGCCAGCGGGTGGGTTTGTCGGAGGGGGCGGGGAAATTTTACCACAACGTCCCCGAAGGCACCACCGGAAAGTGTTTGATGTCGGATAATCCGGCAAGCGGCAAAAAGGCCACCCCGGGGGGAGGAAGTCTCTGACGCCGAGGACGTTACCCATGTATTTATAGTTTCTCCCGCTACGGTGTTATCTTTGAAATGCCCGAAATTTTCACGACCGGTGTCGGTTTCCCATTTTGGCGTTGCGGGAATTACTTCATTCATTCGAGGCGGCTTCCGGTAAACCGCTTTTCCGGATGCCGGGAATGACGAATAGTTTTACGATCGTAGCTTATTGTCCCCACAAAAAAGGACATTACTCATTTGGAGCGGGAAGCGTCAAAAGGAGCTCGGTGCGAGATGTGAATTAAATTTCCACCTTCACACACACACACACACAAACGCCAAGCTTCCCTGCCGGGTGTTGGACGATGTGACTGGCATATCTGGTGCTTATTAGTGTTCCCCCCTTCCCCTCCACTAAAGGCCGTTACGGATAGCCGGTGGCACGAGATCTAACACCCCCCCACCTTCCTCCCACCGTCTCGATCCTCTGGAGACATCGATCCGAGCGTGGGGGTAGGTTAAAACCCGGAGCCAAAAGTCGGCTACTTACTTGAGATGCTAATTGCTTTTAGTTATAATAATATTTGCTTCCATTAGGATTATGTCGCGCGGGAAAATAAATTGTTCCCTTAGCTTTCGGGTTGGTATCTGTTAAGATTTCTTTTCCTTAACCCCTCCCCCTCATTCCCCATGGACGTTCGCTTGCCATCTGCTCCCCGGCTGGGTGGGGGAAAACTTTGTCGAGTGCTCCAATTTTGAAAATTTTCCCGATGCGAACCCTATCGTTTCGCTTGTTTTTGTTCTGCTTTACTGCAACCCCATCGCTGCTGCTGCTGCTGCTGCTGCTGTTGTGTAAATAAAGAGCCAGCTTCGCGAAGTTTGCCCTTCGACATTAGCGTAATTAACAACGCCAAGTTGGGCTGCTCCCGGTCGCCTGTCGCCGTGTTTCCTACCCCGCGGTCCAAATTTCTCGCCTGCACAATGCATCGATACTGCGGCAGCAGCTGTGAAAATGCATTATGGTTTTGTTAACGCTGCCACCCTCCGCGAGGGTTGTATTGTTTGTTTGGCCGGGGTGGGGATGGAAAAAGGGCAACTTACAGCGGCAGCAACAACAGCAGGGTAAAGCTACATCTTTATGGAAGTTTTTCAAATCTGCTTCTCGCGCGGTGAGTCGTAAATGCACTGGTTGAAATTTCTCTCCATTAATTGTGGTTCGGGTATTGTTGTGCCGTCGTACTGAACCTCGTGGTTACGGAACGAGCGGAGAGTACGAGACAGTGTGGTGGAAATTAGATGCATTTCTGAAACCTGGGGGCCAAAAACCCGGAAGAAAAGCCACCACCATCACCACCAGCGGCACAGAACACAGTAATGTATTTACGCTGCAGTCAAGCAATGCAGTACTGCATCGGAAGCAGCCAGACCAGGAAGAAAGGATTTGCAGATGGCCCCCTAGATAGGGATGGTCGCTTTTCATCTAAATAAGCAGCTTTTGGGGACGACGGATTCCAGCGTATGAGAGCGCCAATAATATCTCCAGTACCGATGAACTGTTCACTTGCGACTAGTGCCGGTACTTTTGGGCTTGTGTAAGTCGCAAACACTTGAACAAACACTAGAACTCCACAGAAATACAGCGTAGTCCCGCCACCGAGAAGCGTTCTAGCGGTGCTCCATATAATTTGATGGCCTCGCTCGTTTTTGGCAACGATTCATTTCGTCGCTTCACTTGTGTTCGTTCAGGATATGCCCCCTCCCCATCCCCACACCCCCTCCAAGCGGAGACAGCAATAAAAAGCATAAAACATTGTGAGTGCGACTGTTTATTACTGCCATTATCACTATCGCAGGGCGCCTCGGGCCGACGCTCTCGGTGTACTACGCCAGCTGTTGTCGTTTCCTGTCGACCCCGGCCCGATCACGGACTCCCAACGGCCCGGAAGAAGTGACCGCGGTACTCCGTCCGATGTTGGTGTGTGACGCAGTGCCGTTCCTGTGTGTACCCCTCCCCCGGGGCGACCGTCCATTTGTGTCATGTATATTTCATTCGATTCCTATTGCACCTTCTGGCGCCCCGTCTCACTGATCCGGTCGAAGGACACGCGCGATGATGGAGTGGGGATTTGATGTTTCAGGAGCCCTCTGGACGCGGAGAGTGTCTGGAATTGTCCCGCTCGAGCTGCTAAATACATAATATACTGGCACTTCTTGTGCGCCGGTGGGGTGGAGTGAGTCGGGACGGACGGTTATGAGGCTACGATGTTAATCCAAACGAATGGCAGTCAAATCGGGTGGAGATCATCTAAATCACACGATATGGCCGGGACACTGTACATTGAGGTACATTGAGGCAAACAAAATGTGATTTATTTATGAACCACCTTAAGTGAAATGTTCACGAAAACAGATGGTTGTGTAGGCTTGTTGTTCGACGCATTGTTCACTTTCGTGCGTTTTTATTTTCAATTTGAATTTGAATTACGAAACCATTTGAATGTTTTGAAAACGTTGATCTTTAAACTATTATTTTACCAAAGGAATGTCAAACAAAATACACGATGTTTTCGTTTGAAAATGATCGCCATGTTCTTGTCTGAAATTCAAACTGTTGTTTTGCGATCTAATTTTTCTCCTTTTTATTGTGAAAACTCCTATCCACATCAGCTTTATAGACTTTTCACTACTCAAAAAAAAGGGGAAAAACCTATACCGGATTTATTTCAACCATGTTCCCCCGTTTATTATCCGCTTCGTCGGACCTTCGGAACGTCGCCGGATGCGCACACACACAGTATCACGAAAGGGCGGAGTCTCGGGTTCCACATTTTTGCCGCATTCTTTCCCGGCTCCCGGCCCTCGCTCTGGCGGCCGCCGGTTGTCGTAGGTTGGTTCTATCGGGCGGCCATATAATTATGGGGCCCGCTTTATTGTCGCTCGAACGATGTCTGGCGCTGTTGCACCATAAATAGGACAACACCCCGAAAATGTCGCTCGCCGGGATGCCTTCACTCCAGTGCACACAAACACATAGACACACGAAATAAATACCCATCAGTGTCACGACGGCCTTGCCCTGGAGGGAGGATGCGGACTGGCAGCAAATAAGTGTAAAAAGCCACCCTCCCTTGCGCTGCGTGTTCGATGCTCAGCGTGCCGAAAGTGGCAGGATAATCATTGTCCAACGTCAACATGTCCTCGCTTTACCCCCTTCCCGCGCGCGCGCGGCGAACATTATCAGCATCGTCAGTGTTATTATCGCTGGTGACGATTCCGGCAGAAGCAGCTCAAGTTGTATTGTTATGCTCCACCCAGTGCTCCACGGGCTCGTACGGCACGAGACGGGATGGGAGGAAACCGAGTGAAAAAAGGACATCGCACCCATTGTATTCACGTATGCTCCATGTTTATGGCGCACCGTGCGTGCGTGCGTGCGTCCGTGCACGGGCTTCGTTTTATGCGCCTCTCACGCACATTTGCTTTTTATGAATTGTGTCCCGTTTATTTTATGACACTTGATTCGCAGCTTGTCGCGCGCACGGTGTTCGTCATAGTTTTCCCGGGGTTGGCCATATTTCGGCGTTTTTTCCCCCCAACCGGTCCCTGCTTGGGACCGTTCTGGCGGTGGTGACAAGTTTTTCCGGTGCATCACCATTCTTGGGCGCCCGTCATCAATAAATGATCCCTCCGAGCGGCGCGCGGGAATAAGTTTTCTCACGCAAAATAGAGCAAACCGAAAAGCAATCATAAAACGTATAAAAATATCTCACGAAACAAAAGAACCAAACCGAAAATCCACCCCGTCAACACCGATCGCATCCTATTGTCGATCAAATTCATCAATATTTATGAATACGGGGCGTTTACACCGGTTGCGGAATGTATTTTGCAACAATTGTTGCTTCTTTCACGTGACGAAGTTTATGCTCCCCGCGCCGGCTGCTGGCAATCGCTTTTGTTCTCACGAAATACATAAAACTTGAACTATTGTTTCGCTCACATGTCACCGAGCGAATGCGACCGACGACGGTCGTTGCGTGCGAGTGCGAAGGAAGCAAGCGATGCATTTATTAATTCGCAACGAATGGACATTTTTATGCAACACTTTTTTTTCCAGGCTTCACCATTAACAAGGGCGCAGTCGGTGGGAAAACTATAAAGCATAACTTTGTAGTTGCCATTTTATTTCCCACCTTTCGCGGTCGTGCTTCTGCGAAGGTTTTTTTAAAACTTACAGCAGCACAATGCCGGGTTCCGTTTCCTTCGCAGCTGCAGCTGCCCGGGCAATAAATCATTGCACATTGCAAGCGACCGGGAAATGGATCTATTTCTTTGCCAAATTTATTGCACCCCGACAGCTTTTATGCAATACCATTTGGTATGATGGTTGCTGGAATATAGTAATGTTCAAATAATTCAAAAGAACTTCCGTTCACCGTTTAACGAAAAAGCGTTGCGATGGATGTTTCTTTAAAACAAAGAAAAGAATTGTCTACCCATCGAGAACACATAAATCATTACGGCATGCAAATGGACTTCTTAAAGCATTCATTCGCCTTCGTTATGGTACGGGAAAATGCTTACTATCGAGAGTTTGATCATCCTAAATCAATTTAACAGCTCCCACTGTTAATGGCACTGTGACAAATGATCGCCGTTCGATCGATTCGATTAACGACAAGCAGAGATAATAAACAGGAAGATGCTGAGACGGTTTGCTTTTTTTCAGGCTCTCCCTGCCCGAGCGAAAGAATCCCGAAGAAAGTGTACCGAGCGGCGGGGGAATAAATGCTTTGATTAATTTCTTCCTAGAATTCCCTTGCTTCCTCTCCCCATGCCTTTGGAGACGCAAAAATCAAACAACCTTCCGGGTGAGCGACAATGGAAGCGATGTTCCCTGGGAACAAAAAAAAGCCGGTGGAAAGAAGAAAGCGGACAAAGGTTCGACGGAAGGAAAAGGAAAACATTTTGGTGGCCCAACACGTACCGTGCACAAATCTAGATTACGGACAGTCGTCAAACCGCTTACGACACCGGCCTTCAGCAAACCCTACCCCGCGAGGCTTTCCCGGGGTGCGAAAAACCGATGACCTTTGGGGGAGCCCTTCTCGTCTTCCGCTCGGACCCGAATCCCCTGAATCGGCTTTCGAGGGAAGGAATTGAAGGACGACGACTCTTTCTCCCCTGCCTTGCACCTGCCACCCCGGTCGGCCAGCTTCGGACTGCCGGAAGTTTGATTCACTTCCCTGGGGAAAATCAACCGGAATCAGGCACAACAAAAACCCCGTTTGCGTTCTCCCAACCCTCCCTCCACAGGGCAGTCGTCCGGAAGGACACTGGGAAAACACGTGTTTTGAATAAATCAACGTCTTGTTTTGTCCCAGCGTCCCCTGACCCCGGGAAGGGGGTGAAATGGGCGTGATGGAAATGTGACTCGCTCTGGGCGTTTGTGAAGTCTCCGGTGGATTTAGGAAGGAAAAAACAGGGAAGTGAAGAAGCCAAAAGCTCCCGGTGAACAGGTGGATGAATGGGAGCGATTTTTTATCGTGAAATAATAAAATAAATTCCCTACCATTCCTCCAGCACACACCACCCCGCTCGTCCCAGGAAGGTGGATAATAAATTTCCAACGACGGCACATTCAGCCGGGGCGACGATATTTATGCCGGGTGGGTTTTTCCTAATGGCCAACCATTTTGCCCATTTTTCAACCGAATCAATCAGTTGCCTTCAGCTTCAGACCCAAGACCCGGCTGCTAGGGGGAGGAGAAACGGTGGCGTTGGCGTTAGCAAAGGGGGAAAGGGTGGAAGCGCAATGTTTAAACACCTCTCAGGGAGGCCTCATAACTATTGCATGCATGCCGCCGCAAATTAATGACAGCCGGTCGCATGCCTCCCCCGTCCTCCTGGCCGCGTCTGAACGTAAAATCACCCCACCCTCTGCTTAATTCCACTCCCCGACCCACGCCATTCCCGAAGATCCGAATCGGATTCGGCTGTGTGGGGCTGTATTATCGACGTAAATTAGTTTAATGGATTTCTGACAGCTCCTTTTTGAGTGAGATGGGCCAATGGCGGGTGTGTAGAAAAGGGTGGATAGGTACAGGGGAGGGCCGGTGGCTACCTCGTAGCTCAGGTGTATGAGCGCACTGGGACAGCCGCATTAACTATTCATCTCAATTTAGAAACCGAACGTCCGGCGGAGTCCATTGCCTGAGGCACATGGCTCGATGCCGGTTCGGTTCATGAGGATGTACACATTTCAGGCATCGGTTCGGATCGCCCGGACCGCTGGCCGACAGTAGTAAAATTTAGGATAAGTACGGAAAGCTTTTAACCGTATTTATAGGAAACGGATTTTACCCATTCATCCGTCCGGGTTTTTGTGACATGCTTGGCGGCTGGTCAGAATAATAAATGAACGATGGTTTGTCATCTCGGGCACTTTATTTGCTCGGTTTGGTTTTTGGTTCTGCTTTTAATAATACCGGGTGTTTCATTTGTTTTCTCTTCCTTCTTTCCAGTGCCACCGAGTGTCCGCGCCATCCCACCGACGGGCCAGGTGACAGCTCGCAAAGGCGGCGCCGTTACGCTCGAGTGTAAAGCGTCCGGTAATCCGGTCCCATCCATCTACTGGACCAAACGCGTAAGTAGCCTCATCGCTTACTCCTTCCTCCCCAAATTGTGTACAACCTTCATTCTCGCATTCTTCCCAGCAGAGTGGTGCCGGAAAATCGGCGGCCAAGATCGGCGAAGGACCCGTCCTGTCGCTGGAGCGCGTCGAACGTCAGCAGGCCGGCGTGTATCAGTGCACCGCGGACAACAGTGTCGGTGATCCGGTCACCGTGGACATGCGGCTGGACGTGTTGTGTAAGTATTTCTTATCCCCACTCCCCCTTTGCTCCAAGGAGCCACCGTCCGCCCTCCCGAAGGCATAATTTCAAATTATACGACCCGTAATGCTTCTGCTCTCAACCGATTCGGTGCCACGGAACGGCCGGAGCGACGGGGCATAAATCAGCCACGAGATGGCATGGCCTTTGGGCGGTACATCCTGATCCTGGTCCCGCACCGCGCTCCGTCCCTCGCCCGCCGCCAGCGGAAGCCAGTTTAATAACCTTCTTAAGCTGAAATAAAGTATCACATTATTATTTTGGCATTTTTGTTTCTCCCGAGCGCCGCACATTGCAAGGAGGCGAGGTCTGTTCCGTAGAGTTTTCCCGCCCATTCCTTGCACATTCCATTCCTCGCGAATGTGGTCGCCGTTCCAGTCACGAATCGTTCGTTCCACCGACACCCCGAAGCGGAAACGGGAGCGTATACATTAAAATATATTATGGTGGGACTTTTTTTTTCTCGCACAGTTTCTTCCTTCTTCGCGATATGCGCGAACAGCGAGGTCCTCAAATACGGGGGTGGGGAGGGTGAGAAGAGGCAAACCGTACGATCGGGCATAATTGGATGTACGGACCGAGGCTTCCCGGTACCCATTGCATGCAACTGCGCCGGCTGGGTGAACTTGCAACACGATTTGACTGCTTTTTGTGCTGCCCGACGGTGCAGCGAAGCGGAGACTTTTCTTACCGGCACAATTCTATTAGTTTTCTCTGGAACTGAATGATGTAAAATGGGAAAACACTTCCCATCCGCGGTGGTCTTTTTTTTTAATGTTATGTACGCTGAAAACTTAGGAAAGGTTGTGGAACATTCTTTAATCTTCCATCCGTCTACCGTTCGTTTTGTTTGCGTTACAGTTGCAATTAATTTCAGTCACCGCTGGAATGGAATTGAATAATATTCTACAAACGGCAACATTTTCCATCTAGGAAAAGTGCGGAATAAACTTCCAAAGAACGTTTCGTTGGGTTTGGCTAACACAATGTGTTTTTATTTTTTAATTGCCTGACGCAGTTTGGTAATGGAGTATTATGCATTGCCCTTCTATTGATTTCATATGAAAATCACATTTCATATGGTTGATTTATGTTATAATGTACAATCAACTTAATTGCAACAGGAATGGGCCCTTATGTTTACACAATTCTAATATTGACAGTACAAAAGTAAGCAAAACTGTTCATGCAGTGAAAATATACATTAGCATTAGCATAAAAAGTTTTCCTTACTTTCGAATCATCAATATTAGAATTGTGACATCGACTATGATGCGCAATGTTACTCATACCAATAAGACTTTGCAGAATTGAAAAAAAATCGAATTTTTTATTCCTGCACTGAAAAGTGAGCTCAATATGTTGTGGCTTCTTACACAAAATAACTATGCCATAAAGTATGTTACTATCACAATAAATTATTTTAAAAGCGCGTGTTTCGCTTTATAAATTTTTCTAATTTTACTTTGTTTCATTGATCAAATTTATTTGTTACTTACCAATTCTGTGTTACTTAGTTACTGTGCTTTCCAGTAGAATCCCTTTGCTTTCTCTGAGCAAATAAAGCACAAACACCTCACTACAACTAAGCTTGTAATAGCTTCGAATGATTCTAAAAACTGAATATGGCATTGTTAATTAATTACGATGACATGATGAGAATCATTTTTAAAGCTGGGAATAAATTAAATTTAATAATTGTTCAAGCATAAAAGTTTTGTCATACTATTGGTTTTACTTTTAAAAATTACAAAACATATCAATAGTCACTGCACCAATTGAATGAACAAATCTGCTGGAACGTTTTTTAACTTAAAATGTTTTAGCACAACTGTTTACACAACCTTTCCTACGTTATCCCTACACCCTTGGGTGAGGCAAAACCATAGGTTCGCGTTGATAATATTTGCCACCTCGACCTCAGCTGCACTCCGAACATGAAACCACCGTGGTGCATAATTCAATAGCAATTTAAACATGAATTCAAAAGTGAAACAAACAATCATTTATGATTGAAATTCGCATTCCTCGCTTCACCCTATAGCAGCAACCCCAATCCAGTCTGTTATGGGATGGTAAATTACAAGCTTATCGATCCACAATTAATTTCATTTATTGCCCGGATGCAACATTTCTTATCGGTGCAATCAAACACTCTACCGTCCGGTTAATCAATTTTTCGTAACGTTTACCGCTCGCAATTAAGCATTTCGGGGTATTAACTCGAAACACTGGGCTCGTTTTGGTTGTCCATTTTGTTCATTTCACTTTTTATTGATGAAACAAAATGATTCATCATATTTGGTTACCTTTTGATATGTGGCGTGATTTGTGTTAAACCGACCGAATGCCTAACAAGCTGTCAATGTTTAATTAATCCTTCCACAACAGCTCCATCCATCACATCGACATGGAGTAAATGATTTGCGCCACGTATTGGACCTCTGAATGCGAACCGCTTGGCCAACCCGAAGATATTGTAGATGTATCGCAAAACTTTTGTGGAGCCGGAAGTTGCGTAAAACCCCAACTCACCGTCGGGTGATTGACGGTGCTGTACCGGTGCACCAACTCTTTCAGCCGGCGTGACTTTTGACCTTCTTTCCACCATGCTTGCGATTACTCCCGAGTTCGGCACGGTTCCCCTTCCCCTCTGCTCGATATGCACCTACCCAAGAAGAGATTTCGCATGCCGGTGTGTTTGCATTGCGTGGCCTTGTTAAGCGCGGATGTTGGTGGGTGTGTTTTCCGCGACCGGAAGTTGGCAACTTTTGAATTGGATAGCCATCGGGCTAATTGAGTTCATTCGTCCGTTTGTGCGTGTGGCACCGATGATTGACACGTAGTGGAGCTCCCCTTGCTGGATCCCTTCTTACCACGTTACGATTTTCAGTGTGAGGAAAGCATTTTCGCCTTTTGCTGAAAACGGGGCAACTGCAAATTGGCAAAAGGCTGCTCCTTATAGAGCTCCCGTCGCCATTCTAAACCGAAGCGAGAGTATTTGTTTAAGCATCGCTGCTTCAACTGCCAAACACGACTGCACCTCAATTCTCCCTTTCGTCCCCTGCTCCCCGCCGGCTCGTGGAAAATATTTCTTGCGGCACAAGTGTGCTGCGTCTGGCTGCACACCCGTGATTTTCCTACCCCATTCCGCCCAGATAAACACCACCACCCAACAGACGCACCGTAAATCAAACTATTTAGCCCTCGCTCTCAAGCACCGGCTGCATGGTGGGGCCAAGCCAAGAGTGTGCATTCCTTGCAGCGCATGGCACACATGCACCAGAGCACTTTTCCGAGCGGGGAATGCGCTAATTAAATTTACCACATCGATACGATGAAACCCGGGGGCGTGCGCTGATCGGATTAGACAATCGACTGCCGCGAATCGGCGGCGTGCCATAAAATATGCAGCTCCAATTCCAGCTCCAACCAGCGTGCTCTGCCAGAGCTGGTCGTGCTCGGAGCGAGGGGGGGAGTGTTTATGGCTTCCGTATCAAAAATTGCCACTACGGAATTCGCTGTCCGGCTGCGTGAAATCGCCAGCTTCCCGGCGGCGAGAGTGAGATTGAATTTTTTATCAACTCCCCCACACACGCTCAAACACACACTCACTGCCCGAGGCCATGCTCTCGCTGCAGCTTCCTTCCGGCCGACCGGTGGGTGCCGCGGTCGCTCGACTCGGCCAACGGATGCGTATCATTTATTCATCTGGCATACGGGCCCGGCCCGGTTCCGGTGGCCCGGAATGAACGGCCGAACGGGCTCGCAGTCGCGTAAACGCTTAAATCTGGACGCCCCGTTCTGGCCCGGTGGCGCAGGCAACGATCGATGGGAAATAATCAGCTTCCCTTCGATCCGCGTTAATGAACCGCGAGGGGCCGAAGACGTGGGGCGACCAATGGCGTAAGTCGCTCCCTGCAGAGTTGGAACCATTTATACAACGGCGGGACAATTGGACCCAGAGGAACGCTTTTCACATTCTCATTCTGCCAACGATAAGCGCTGGATGCTGATTGTTTCGCAGCGCTGGTCGAAATGGGTCGATGAAGCGATTCCACAAAGGGTATTAAACATCGTAAACAGGCGGCTTGCGCGGTGGTTAAATGAGGAACGTTTATGCAACATTTGATTTGTTTTGAAGTGGTACAAACCTAAAAAATAAATTAAAAATAACCATGAGTTCAGCGTTATCGAATGTTTTACTGATTTATGCTACCTGTTGGTGGACTCATTTCAGTAGTTTCACTTAAACTGCTTTTATTGAAATCAGTATGAATTCCTCTGATTCCAACTTAATCAATCCCTTCATAGCTTCAATTAATTCTGGTTAAAAACCGATTAAAATATTGAAATGAAATGAAATGAAAATAGGAAAAATGTTCGTTCCGTTTCGATCTCTTCAGTGAGAGAAACAAAAACCCTGAATACCCAAATGATATTTTATAGAATTTTTGTTATTTGAAATTTTGCCGGTGAAGCCACGTGCAATTAGTTATTATACTTGATAAATGATCAATATTTTAGGGCAGGGGTCGGCAAATTCCGGGACGCAGGCCATATCCGACCTGATAGTTAATTTTATCTGACCCTTAAAAAAATGTTAATGTGTGTTAAAAATGTACTAAAAACAGTCTCAATAGTTGTCGGATTTGTTCACGATTCATTTGTAATTTTTGACAAAAATGAACATTAAAAATGTTAAATGAGTAGTTAAATATCAGACGATTTTTTGATATTTACCTGTCTCGTGAATCTCATTAAGAATCCAGTGGCAAAATAACATGTTTCCTTTACAACATCAATAGCTACATTCATTAAATACAATTTACATTACCGAATAAAATATGACTCACAGTACCCAAATTATTAAGAAGCTGAAATAGCTTTGTTACTGAGAGTACTTCATAATATGGTAAAGTCATTTGAGTAGAGTAAAAGAAAAAAAAATTGTTTAAAATGTGCAAAATTAACTAAATTAATACCACATAACTAAAATCGATAAAAAATAAAACATTAAATATATTACCTTACATCACAGTTTTAAGTACCTTTAATATTTGGAAAATTGATAATCAATTTAAAATTGATGTAGCATTATTTTTCAAACATTGAACTATCATTTGTGCTATTTTTCTCTCATTTTCGGGATTTTAACTTTTCCGGAAACGTTTACCGATCCCTGTTTTAGTGAAATGCTGAGTCACACATATTAGATTTATGACCATGCTATCAATGTTGAAATTCAAATATAATTTGTTCTGCAACCATACTTCTTGAACTAAAGTGTGTTTAAAATAACCTTGTCAATTTCAACGTTCATTTCAGTTACGTATACTAATGATTTGCTTTGTTTCCGTCATATAGTGGTATGCAGCCCCCCACTTCCAATCAAAACCCCACCTACACCATTTCAATGCAGCCAAATTTGGCCCGGTATGCATACAATTCGTTTCCATTTCCACCGGCCAGCATGACAGTTGACACATGAGTTTGGCATTGATTCACCGCAAAGTTTATGTTCAGCAAGAAAGCGGAGGCCTACCGTGCATTGGTGGTGGTGGTGGTGCGGGTGTGTTTTTTCGCCAGTTAATCGCGAATGCATCATTGAAATGCATTTAAATGAAACAACCAGCTACCATACGGTTCCTGCAACGAACATAATGATGCATTCAATGAAATATTACTCAACACAATTGACTCCCGTAGCGAATGCGCATTCCCGGGAAAGAGGGGGGGGGTCAGGTGGTGTGCGAAATACAGCCTAACGGTAGGCCGCAATGGTCGCAACATTCGATGAAAGCCCCCCGCGCTCCGATTCTGGCTTCATTTTCCACGCAATCGTTTGCTGATAAATCGCTACCAGCATGTCCATCACCGAAGCGAACTCTTGATTAAAAGCAGTATTTTTATTAGCCATCCCCATTCCATTCGCTTCCCGTGTTTCACCACCTCCCCCTCCCTCCCCTACGCGACCGTACAGCAATCCATTCCGAGGGGAGGAGGGCCGGCTGCGAAAACGAAAACTGATTGATTGATTTTAATGCTCCCGTTTGCCAAACCCGCTTTTCGCCACCGAAACTCACTGACCGAGGGGTATGTTTTCTCATTCAACTTTCATTCCAGATCCGCCGGATATCAGCGTGGAAAAGTCGTGGATCCACTCGGGCGAGGGGTTCGAGGCGCAGCTGGAGTGTATCGTGCACGCGGATCCGCAACCGACGGTAAGTCCATCTGTAAATTGGAAATACGGAACGGCAACAGCATCAGCTTTGCCGTCGATTTTCTTTTCCGAATCGGGGATTATTCCGTTCCATTTTGTTTTTTTTTTGCGTACCCTCACTTTGGTTTTTACGTCAGCTCTCTACATGCAGTGCTTTCCCTGTTTTGGGAATGTGCTGCTGGGTTTAATGAAATAAGTCACGTAGCATTTATCAAATTAGAATTACGCTTCGGGGGGAAAATCACTTACGTCGGACGCGAAAGAATTCGGAAGGATGTCATCCGCACCGGGGCCGGGCAACAAGTGAGTTTGAAAATTCACATCCCCCACACATGCACCGCGTGTGTGGAAATAGGCCCACCCCGCATTTAACACTAGCTCCGGACCTTATGGAGGAAGTAAAAGACAAAACCCGAACGAGAAAAGTGAGGAGCGATTTAGCCTGTTATTAAAATTCCCTCTGCGTCCCGGAACATTTATCAAACAACTCTAATACGATTGAGTGATTGCTTGCTCTCTCACCGGTAACGGTCCAAACTGTTTCCACCACGAAATGGAGACGCCCGGTCATTCATTCGCCCTTCGAACCGAACGCATGGCTTCGCACGTGCCACACCTGGCCCGGGTGGCAGGTGTGCGGTATGGGAGGAGGGGGGAAGAAAATGGCAAAAACATATCATATTTTTTCACTCACACCGGCACGCACCGGCCATTGCGCTTCAGCGACCGTCTCGAAGCACACACTTCGACTCGGAAAGCCCATTGCCAACCGCTTGGGGACAAAACTGTTTCCCCGTGATGAGATTGGCCGTAACTGGATCATCGAGCGTATCTCGCTCTCCTACGCAATGATGATGAAACTCGAACTCAAAGCGCTCCGAACCTGGAGGAACCCGGGGGGAGTAAAAGTTGGCTGAATTGAATGAAAATGGACCACTTTATTTCGGTCGGGATGGCCGATGTGGCGAAAGACACAGCCTCGCCCGGTGCCGTGGCCCGTTTTTGGTATTTCAGTCAGGTTCGTCCAAGCTCCTGGCGAAGGAAGTGTGATGGAGGTTAAATAAAAACACTGTTTGCCCCGCACCTGACAAACGGAAAGTGTGGCCAGCGGCCTTAGACTCGCAGCGGGAGGTCCGGGCGCAAGTGGTAATCAAACTAGGCGCTCTTGAGGCGGATCAATCGGCCGCAGCAAATGGTAAGTGTGTGTATGTGTGTGAGTGGGAGTGTGTGTGGATGAATTTAACTCGACACTCATCTGCGTGCGTTGGAAAAGGTGCACGAAGGAATGGGTTCTAGCCTGGTGTGAAAATTGACTCCTATCATGCCATGCTTCGGTTGCCCGTCGAAGTCTAGTCTTGGTGTTCTCGCTTTTCTTCTCCATTCCGTCTGGCCAATCTCAATTTGAAGCACGATTCAGCAGCAAGAGCAAAAAGAAACAAACCCACAATCGTTCCTGACATGTGGCCCGGTGGACGGAACGTCTTGCCTCAAACTGCTAGACGAATGGGAAATCGCCATCAGCTCCACCATCTTGGGGCCCGGAAAGGCAAGAAAACCCGGTGCGAAAAAGGTAATTCTATATCGAACTCGAACGGTGAAAAGGAAAAAACTGCCAGCCACAAACCTCCGCTCCGAGTGCTTTGGGGGAAAACTTTCTTTTCTTCCTCCTTCCATCCGGGTAATCCAATTTAAGAGGACGATCTTTTGGTAACATGTTTTTTCTATTATTTTATGGAACTCCCGGCGATGAAAGTCGATGGGGGAAGCTTTGATGGCAAAGTGGAAACTGGCCGACGGTAGGGGGAAACCTCTTCAGTTTTATGTCAAACCACTCAGTGCTGCAACTTGTGCAGCAGATTTGAATGATTGGCTATTGAGTTTCGATATTCGGTTTCCCCAAATTCGAACGGACTCGGGTCAAATGCGCTCCAATATGTGCGCGGCTTGGAAAAAAAAACACTCGTAACGCTCACATGGCAACTTTTCAAATTCTATTAGGGCTGTACTACAAATTGAATTTTAATTTCTCGACAACCCCGCATCGAATGGCTTTCCGGATCGGGGCGGGGCAGGGAACAAAGGAATTTTAAATATTTAGATAGAGAGTCAGGTTCGGAAACATGATGCAAATCGTACGTTGTTCAAGAGCCGATGACTCGATGCACTTTTTAGTTCCTCTCAACACGAACATCGGAACCAATCAAGTAATGAAATGGTCGAGCTTGAAAATGCTTGTACATTTGATCGTTCCAGATAAAGTGAAATTTAAAACTAAAAGATAAATTCAATAAATAACAACGAGCTTTCATCAACCGTAGAGACAAACACTAGTCTACCCCATTGTGTGTTTTCGTCAGATCAAATATGAAGCTTCGTTCTCGTTGCATATTTATCTCTGTTGAAACTTTACGCTCCCATTCTCGTTCAAATTCGCAAAAGTTTTATTAAAGCGTCGCAAGTCTGAGCATCGACAGAGAACCTTCGTCCACCGCCAAAACATGCTGCTTCGACGCGATAATGCTGCCGATGGTTTCGGCAAACATGGCCAGCATAAACTCATGCGCTTGCAGCACAAACAGCTGGTGTGGAAAATTTTTCACCAAAAAATGGTGATCGATCGTAAAAGTTTTCGGAGCGTCTGCAAGACAAGATGAAAACCACAGCTCGGGGTGACTAGTTTGTGGGAGGGAGGGGGTGGGGAAGGGGTGGCAAATCTAAGCTCCTCGGAAAGTCCTGGCGCGTTGTTCAGTTCAATTTTATGGCACATCACAAATTTATGCTGCTTTTAACCACGGGCGAACGAAATGCGCCCCGTTCCCATCCGTCAATTTGATTAATGCAAACCGATTTTCTCGTGTGGAGGTGAAGTCGCTGCTGCTGCTGGCAAACTGACGTGTAAGGAAACGGGCTGCTGATGCGGCTGATAAGTGACCGCCACCCGTTCCGTAGCACCGATCCGTTCCAGGCTGGGCCAGTTCTGCTGAGTGGGTTCAATTTTCTAATTGGTGCGTTCACTTTGCGTCCGCCCGATGTGAGTAGCATCCTTGTCATCAATTTTACCCTCGACTGGAGCGCTCTGTTTTTCGAGTGGTGCAAGCGCGGCTACCTCCGCCTAGCGACGTCCGACACGAGGCGTGCCCTCGAGCTAGGCACTACTCGAGTGCAGTACACGGCTTCAACAGCGCCGAAGGACTGCAGAAAAAGTCAAGAGCAGGAAAATAACCCCATCGTCCTTCCCGCGCCTCGTTTCCGTCCACCCAGCAGGAGTGGTACATGCAACAGGGGCGCACATTGAGCATGTAATCATAGGCCCACTTCAATCTCAACGATTCGCATGCTGTCCTTCCAGCGTCGTTCCTCTGAAACGTTGGATGTTGGCCGGCAACATGGGCTGAACATGGGGCGGAAAAGTGAACAACTTTCACCGCCTTTCCCGTTCCGCCGGTGCATTCGCTTCGGTTCGGGGGAGGGTGGCACCCGACACTGAAGTGTAATTAAAATTCATAATAGAGTAATATTGATGCTCCTTCAGCCATTCGAGTGGCCATAATAGACGGTGGCTGCAGCGACGTGGCTTGCAATTTTATTTTCCTTTCACAAGTCCTTTCCGGTCAGGAATCAGCCTTTCTTCCGTTCACCGAATCAGGGATACCTCGAGGTTGATCTCTAGCCACGATGACGTGCTTTCACTAACAGATGCCTTCGAAGTTGCGGTTTCAACCCGATCCTTGCCATGTTCCTTTGGCTTGCACCCTTAACCCAGGCTCTGTTTTAACGCGTATCGGGGAGAAAATCGGGCATTGTGTTGATAAATTAATTTCATAATCCTTCGTCTGGTTTCGTCCGGCGAGCAATGACGCAGCAACAAACCGATGCACCGATCTACCGTACGTCGTCACTAGGGTTATCCTACCGAAGGGCAGCCATTTAGCGCCTTCCCGCTTGAAGCAAGGTAATTGTCCGGTGTCTCACTACCCATCGGCAACAGCATGCTGAAGCATCCTGAATCTCAGATAAACCTGGAAGGAAGTGAACGTTTCGCCCGACTGCTCGCTGGGAAGTGTTCGTGTACGTGGCGATACAGTTGCTATTACAGCTGATGAGTTGCTGATAATGATGTGCGATACACGGGGTTCATACGTCGGATGCAAACATGCGCTCAGCCGGTGTTAAGCCAAAGGGGTTCCGATTCGGAGCATGTGTCATCAGAGGTAGAAGCAAGCTGGTCTAGTCAACGAATCTATTAATGTGATTGTTTTCGTTTGCAATGAACGTGATTTTACAGTGCTTTCCGTTGAATAGAAAATATGTAAATTCAATGTATTTTGTTCTATTGTTCTGTGAAAAAGTTTTGGTGCGCATACTCTGATATTATATAAAATATTCTGAGCCAACTATTTAACTAAGATATTAACAAAAACAAGCTTGTAATATTGTTATACATCCGACAGAGCCTTAATAAACACTGATCAAGTGTGAATCTTACAGGCGTTGCCAGACAACTTTGCCTCGAAATAGGGTGATTTTGTCTCTAACGCACTTTGTTTTGAAATACCTCATCGACTATTGGCTCTAACTTATCTGACTTTGTTTCTAACCCATTTGGGTTTGTCTTAATCCGCAAACCGAGGAATAAACAAAGTAATTGTGGTTATGCTGCATTGTAAAACTCCAAGAACAATAAACAAATTATTTTTGTATGCTTTTAAGTTATTCTTATTGCATGATTTTTCTTATAATTTTTTGATGTACATTCAAACGTATGTCAACTAAGAAGGCAGCATTGTGGTGTTTAACTAGGTGCCATAAACGTACTAGCTTAGATCAACCAATGTCACTTGATAGCTAAAAGAGTGCATTTATACCACTGACTTAAACACCACAATGCAGCCTTCTTAGTTGACATACATGTACGTATAAAAAATACACGCAAAATTCTTCAAAAATACATAAGAGTAGCTTTAAAGCATACAAAAATATAAATGTTTTTGAGTTTTGGAGTTGTAAAATGTAGTATAACCACCATTTATTTCTTAATTCCCAATTTCAGCTGGAGATAAACTCAATTGGGTTAGAGACAAAGTCAGATGAGTTATAGGTAAACTCATAAAGTAAAGGAGATGAGTTAGAGAAAACAGTTGTTGAGCTATTTCAATCATCGGTGGGTTAGAGCTTAACATAAGTGGAAAAGGCTGTATTTATTTTAATATTCTTGAAATCAAATTTCAAACAGCACTTTAAAACATTCCGAAAACCATGAGTCCTCTTTAAGTTCGTCATATTTTCTTCAAAACAGAAGGAAAAAAGAAATAACATAACTACATTCCGGTCGAATTTTTTCTCTTCTTTTAACCCCTAACCCCTGCTTTACGACTATGCTGAAAGATCGTTAACGGTCATGTAGCTTATCACACCTTGTCACTCGAATGCCGGCAGGCGGTTTCGGAATTCCAACACGAGGTCGTAAAAAAGTATACCGCAGCATTCGCCCGGGGAGGGAGCCGGAGAGTGGAAAGTAAAAGAAACCCACTACCACAATCGTCACCGCACGATTCTGCCATTTTCACGTCCTCGTTCATTTTTGCGTCCCGAAAACTGTGCCCGATGACGCTGATGATTATGTGCCGAATGCCCAAGAATGGCAACACTAAATTCAATCGAACGAAAATTACGATAATAGAAACCACCGAAATGAAGGATTCGTTTCCTTCAACCTAAAATTGATCAGACGGGGGAGAAAGAGAATGAAAACATTCCAGAACAAAAGCCGGCGGGTAAACATCATTGTGCCACGTGCGGTGAGAAGCGGGAAAAAAGTGTCCCATCGGAGGGAAAACCCGAAAGAAAACAGGAAGGAGCAGCAACGAAACCTGTGAAAAGTGATAAAATTTCAAATCAATAATAATAAAGAAAAGCGTTTGGGCACAAACGACAAAAAAACGCATCATTTCTTGCGGGTGGTGAAACAGAAGGGAAAACTTTTTCCCCAATCAAACTACCGAAGAAAACAAAATCGACCGAAAAAAGAGCAAAACGAGTGAAGAAAAGGGCCGAACACGAAGCTTATTATTGCACCCCGAGCACGTAGGAAATATTAAGGAATTAGTGCGGGAATGTAAACTTCCCTGGAAAAGAAAAACTCGCCCCCAGGCGGACGATGGAATGGAAAATTTTGCAGAAAAAGTTGTGAGATCGATTGTAAAAGGCGGGAATAAAAATAAAAGGAAGGCCTATTGGGCGGCGGGTCACATTCCGTTCGAATGGGGGGAAAAAAACCATGGGTTCGTGGTTCCGATCGCGTGTCCGCATTCCAAGGAACAACTGTGAACCGTCGAGTTGCAGATGAGCCGAGCGCGCCCGCTTCGGGGTGGGAATGGAAAAGAAAATTCCTCCCCCAAAACCCCGGGTGCTTTCTCTCGCGAAAACGTCAAGTGAATGGTTGCGCTGTGGCTGATTCCGGCCGAGAGCGGCTTTCCGACCGGATGCGGTAAGGGAACATGCCAACCCGGTGGCCTTTGGTGGACGGGGAAAGGAAAATTCAATTTTCCCACTCATTGAATTGTGATGTTATTTTTGGTTTATCGCGCTCCGTGTGATGTCTCTCTTTTGTGCGCCCGGTATTCGGTTCGACGGCTTCCGAGTCTCGTTTTCCATCCCAAATATGGCCGGCAGGAGAGCGCACCGTCCGGGCACTTGTGTCGGATGATAAATGATTGCGAAAATGGCAAGGGGCCATTGCGGCTTGGCGTTGTTGCAGCGTACAACAAGCACAGCCTCCACCGCCGCAACATTGTGCAGCGTGGAGTGAAGGGTAGCGTTGTGCAGGGAAAAACCGAGGGTGTCTGTTTTCTTTGCCCCTTGCTGGTCGGTGAACAAATTTTCCCACCCTCCCGGTCGGGGTTGAAATTTTAATAAAGCTGCCCCCCCACGCTTATAAGGGTGCTTATTGCTCGCCCGTGTCGCCGTGCGCGCTGTCTATTGTTTCGTTTACCTTCAGGCCACGGTTCGTGCGGCCCGCGTAGGCAGCAAATTATCCGTTCATTTTAATAGACTTTCCTATTCCGCGGACGCCGTCCGAACGGAGGTGGCTATGTGCGTGCGATGGGTGGGAAAAACGAAGCGAACATAATGAACCGGTCCAGCGCTTGCAGCCTGTGCTTAAACAAAGTCCGCTCCCGGGACTAGATTGGGTCCGAAAAATAGAATATCTAGAAGCAAATCCATCGACCTGGTTGGGAAATTGCATGCTCATAATTACTACTCTCCGGAAGGGTCACAACGTCGAAGGATGAGACTGGTGGAAGCAGCGTATTAACGATGCCAGGACTCCGTACTGCACAACTCCCTTTGCAGACCAAACGTCACGTAGTAGTGGTTTCGGAATGTACAGCAAAACGGGAAATCTTCCACCAAGTGTATCGTCCAGTCGACAGACAGATTTACTTCGCTTCACAACCTCAGTGCTTTAAATTTATGGACCGATTCCTTTCGATCCGAACCTGCGGGGCGAAGGAGGGTGGGTGGTTCAGCGAAACCGGTTTGCACGGTTGTGTGAAATCTAATCTTAGAAAGTGGTAGAACATCTCGCGAAAGGTGCTACGGCACGGTTGATCGAAGCGGATGTTTGATAAATAATTCATTCCCTTCGCGCCCTAGCGGTTCCACTAGTCCTGCCCTACACTTGAACTACATTTTCTCCGGGCGCAATCGAACGTCGGAATGACCCGTGGAGATAATTTATAGAGTCTGCCGCTAATCTCCATTTTAAATCAATCCCGTTCGGTGCATCAACAGATTGAGCTACAGAGATGGAGCGAGAGCGATGGAGCACTTTAAATCGAACACATTCGTTGGGTGAATTTAAAATGATCTTACAACGTCTTTCAAGGTAACTTTCATCAAAGGATGGAATTTGTGAAAATTTCTTTCGCCGGAAAATAGCGTACTTTCGTTCACCAAATCAAAGATCTCTCCGGAGTGGAACTAAATGCGTACACTTCCCCTGGGAAAAGGCCTTGGAAAATCTGTTCCTCACGTCGGTGCGGTCGTAAACAATTTTCCGAACGAATTTCCATATTCGTCTGTCCGCGGGGAAGGCCGGGGTTCGGGGTTGGCTTCACTAAAAGATTCACCTTCAACCTTCCAGCCACCGTCAATTTGTTTTGCAAAATGGCCCACTTGAAAGAAATGCGAGTGTGTCGGAGGGGCGTGCCATGGGTGGGGCGGGCGGGGATGAGATGAGATCGTCACCGGATAATCTCATTGGCACCTAACAACGGTAATCACCGGCAATCACTTCATCAACTATTTATAAACTACTGTACGCTCGGTTGGATTCTGCTCCGGTCCGCTTCTACCCGTGTTGACTCTCGCTTGAGGGGGGAGTGTTGGGTGTATGGGTTGTGGTTGACAGCGGCAAAAGAGCACTCATAAACATGCAAACGTGCACAGACGTACATAAATGTTCGAGGGCGAGAGTTTGTGCGCATGCATGCAAACTGGAACCCAATTTCACTAAGCTTTATACCGTACTTATGTGAATTACCTTCAACAGTATCCCCTCCCCTCTTCACCCGTTCGCAGAAAACCCCCAAGCAACGGCCCTAGAAAACTGGTCGAAAAATCCCCAACCCCACACACACACACACGCACACACGGGAAAGCACATTCCCACCCATTGCGGCATACGCTCTTCTGCACCTTCGGGGATATTTCCCGGCGAAAGCGAGATCGTTTATATTCATGAATCCACAGTCCCACCGCACGTGGCCGGATTACACACACCTTAAGGAAAGGAAATGTTGTCACATGTTTTAAGCATCAAAGCGAAATGCTTCATGGCCGCACGGGCTTGGAGTCCGTGCCAAGGGCGAACTTATCGTGTTTCCCAAGAGCTAAAGGTAAAGAAATGCGCCCCTTCCTTTGTGCTGGGCGCAATTTATAACGAATGTATATGTTTGCCACCATATTGAACACCGTGGGGTCCATATCCTGGGGACATCTGGAAATGCTCTAAATTAATTTAAATCAGTCCAGATATGCATCACACGCTGAGCGTGTTTCCATTTCCTTTGGCGTTTGTTGTAACTATGTTCCCTGGTACAACCGTGCGAAGGTGTTTCGGAGCTTTTCTCCATTTGTTTCGTTGCGTTTTATTGAAACAAACAAAAAGTCGGTCCCTCTCTCTATGTGTGTGTGTGATTTCAATAAGCAATAATTTACAATCAACGCGGTGCCGTCCACACTTTTCCGCTACTTTGCTACTTTCTTGGGTGCAGTTTTTCTCCATTTCCTTTCTCTACACATACACACACAACTTTTCGTTTACCATCCCTTCCCACGCCCTGCCACCCGGAAGCACCCCGGTGTCGTCGACCGACACGTTTTTTCGCGACTTGTGTTTATTACACTTTGGCGGTTGGCATTAAATTTAACGTTTATGGCATTGCATTGCCACAACCATCCCGAAACCGTCGGTGGCGTCGTTTAAGAGGTTGTTTTCATTTGGTTTATGATCAATCAACGCGTCAAGAGCGAAGACAACTTCATGATGATGATGATGATGGTTTCGAGCGTCACGCAAAACTGTTGTTCTATGTGTTGTCGCCTGTTTATTTTTTTCCTTTTGTGCTTCCACTCCACTGTATTTCTCATCTTCACTTTCCTTCGATTGCCTTGTCGATCACCCGCAACCCCGTCTTTCCCGGCAGTCCCAGGAGGAAGGGGGAGAGGTGTTAGCGGTACGTGGCGTAAACTGTTGTGCAAAACTCCCCTGTCGACACATTTCCCGCCACCTTTTTCCCGTCCGTCCATTGTTCCCACCCCGCATTGTGGCGAAGGAAGTGCGACTGTGCAGGTGTTGGACACACTGGGTGGGAAGGGACGACAATGAACACAGCGGTACGGGGTGTCGGTGGGCGGACGCACATCGATATGAAATTTTACGGTCGAAGGGTGCTTCGAGACAACAAATAAACAATGTTTACGGTGGAGCACTTCCGAGCAATCGTTTGCCGAAGGACCGAAATAGAATGGCGTCGTTCCGCAACGCCGCTCGAGCAGTGTCAAGAATCTAATAATTTTTCCTACCGCCGAACGATTATGTTACTTGCTTCGATGATTGCGCCAGCTTTAAAAAGATTGCGACAGTTGGTGGACCTTTTTTTATAACGGTGCCAACTTTTATTGAAACGATGTAGAGTACTTTGACAATTTAAAATAAAACAAAATCAATACAAAAACCGTTTTTGCGTATATTTGCGCGTGTCCAGAATTGTTATTATTTCTCTCAAAATGCGTTCGGTATACCTGTGTGAAGTGTTTGATTGCCTTAAGATACGTTACGTGGTGAATTAATATTAGAAATTAAATAAAATTTCACCAATAGTGCACGGAAGAAGATTTGTCTATAAAACGAATAACTTTTGAGGCCTAGTGGGTGTACACCATCCCCACAAGAACCATGTTCATGATGATTAAATGGAATCTTATGCTTCTAAAAAGTAGAGCAAATATGCACAGCATTCACCATCTTTGATTGTTAGAATAAAACTCACTGGTTTCCGAAGTAAACAACAATTCAGCTAATTAGTCGTGTTTTGAGTGTTTCTAAGATTTCCCAGTTTGCTTCTCTATGATTTGTGGTTAAATCATTACAATATTCTTTTTTTTTTAGTTTAATAGCATCGAGCACATTGCTTTTAAAGTTCTGCTGATATAAAAACACAATAATTTGCCGTGGATTGTTACGTGCGATTTTAAATCAGACAAAATCTGAAATGATGGAGCCGCCCAGTAGCTCACAAGCTCGAAATGGTCCGAACGCATTCTTCAAAATAATGATCATAGACTAAATAATTTGGATAAAAACATTGAACCGAATCCGTTTCAAATCTATTACGAAAAAAGTTCGAAAGTTCTTTTATTTGTAACTTCTGAACGGCTTTAGGAAATAATAACCCATTTGACGAGAATATATATTTTATTTCTAGTGTTTATGATGCAATTACTGCATAGAATGGCAGCTGATACGATTAAATAAGACTGACTTCTCTTATTTCTAGTAGCATAAACTCGTTTACCACTCCAGTAGAACCAGCATTACATTTGCTAATTAGGGCTTTGCTCCTTTCTCTATCCGCTCAAGAAACGGACACATTTTAATCATTTCATATTTGTCCCAATCTAACCCGGCTAATCCTCTTTGCGGCTGTTAAATGGCTCTTTTCCTTGGCGGTGCGGGCCGCCCAGAAATATTGTCACATTCGTCATTCGGTCTTTTTAAAGACCCTGAAACCCTCTACCGGTCGCGTCCTTCGTCGGGAAAGTGCGTGTGCCCTGCGGCGGTACGTGGAAGAAACTCGGTAAACGAAGATGTAAATCTCCCCCATTGCCGCGGGTGCACCCTCCCACAGTCGTAATGGCCAATCCTCGAAACCCGCACCGATGATCCCCGACCCAAACGAACGATCCGGTTGTCCCGGCGTCGGGAAATGCAAGGACGACGACAAGGACACGACCCCAGAACCGGTTCGGCGAGCAAAAAAGGGATAATCCTATTTGTTTGCCAGCGGGAAGTGTGCGTGTGGGTGGGGAAGGGTCAACCGTCGGGGACAGTTTGCCGGTGGGATGGTGGGGCATTGGATTTACCCGCAGAAACCACAATCGCATAATCGCCTTCCATTGTTGTTCGGTTTTCACTGTGAATCCTTTGCACTCAACGCTTCCGTTTGCTGGTGATGGTGGTGACGGGAAGGAGTTAAATTTCCTCCAGCAAGGGTATGGGGAGGGAGGAAGTGAGAAGTAGAGTCAGTGCTGCGTATGAATGAGACCTACGGCCAGAAGTAAACGCTGGGAAATGGCGGGAAAAACGGCTGGACAAAGGATGATTTTATCCACCTCCTTCGTTCGGCTTTGGGGCGACGTTCGATGGGTTTTCCATTTCCTCGCCACCCGGCCATGTGGCCGAAATGGAAAGAAAAACAACTTTCCCAATCCTTTCCTTTCCAAAGCCGCTCCGGTGGGTTCGATTTGCCTGCCTTAATCCGTTACATCAATTAATCCGACGGTCCTCGAGCGGCGGACGGCTCAAGTAATTGTTGTTGTTACCGAATCACTTCCGACTAAGTGCCACAATGCTGACCGCAGTTGTTGGACCGCACCTTCCCCTCCAGGGAGTTCTTTTTCTCATTTCCCACCCCCTCATCACAGCCCTCCTCGATAAGCCTTTCGTTGGAAAGGATTACCGACAAACCAATTCTGGAGGAGGAGCAGCTGGGGTTTTCCCTTAGACTTTCCCTTTTCCTTCAGGAACTGACATTTTTTTCCGGAACGAACGCTAATATATTGACTCATCCGAATTTTTCCGATGGCAGAAAGGATGTCAAGGTAGTCAAGGTAACCAAGGGGTTAGCCTACTTTTATGCCGTAAAACGAATTTTCGTCAAACAATCGTTGATCCAACTTTGGCCCGAAATTCCGCCGCCACTCCATGGTGAAATCCGAGATCGCTCTGGGATGGTATTTGAGGGAATGGAAACACGCGTGTATTTCCGTGTGTACCGTTGAGGACACGTAGTCGTTAGTGTAGGCGCGTCGTGTGGATTTGAAGGGAAAAACCGGCAGTCCCAGCACCAAAAGTGACCAAAAAAAGGGCATCAACCGAACGTGGTGCGAACACACACACACACACACATACACACACCTACCCTCGGCCCGGCAAGTGCAGCGCACGTAACACGTAAAATCCAATTTGTTTTGTCAGAGGATTAGCTCCAACTCGCGGCTCGCACTGTTCTGTTCGTACGTACGTACGTTTGTTTGCGTTAGCATAACCCTTTTGAGCCCGATTTGTTTACTCGTGGGAGGAAATTTTTGGTGTGCCTAGGGGGTGGAGGAGGAGGAGGAGGATCAGAAGGGGAGGAAGGGGAGGGGGTAGTAGGATTGTGGAATAACCTAGCGCTAGCATTTTCCACCACACATCGCCGTGCGGTTTGCCCGATTATGGGAAAGGTTAGAAAGGTCTTAGTTTGTTGACTTGTGCTAGTGGTGATGGTGGTAGTGGTGGTGGTGGTGGTGGTGGTGGGCGTTCCGAAACCCACCGGACTTGACTGTCGGATGACCGTGGATCAGTCAGTTCGGTGGCATCGAAGCGTTTAACATTTAAAACACAGTGATTAAAAGCTTATCATAGAAGTCACTTTCCTGCCGGCTTCCGTGTAGACAATTGCGATGGTTGTTGATGCTTGCGGGAATTATTTTACCAATTAACTGGATCGACTTTGTTGGGGGGATGATCCCGTCGGCCATCGACCGTATTAAACGAAGGGGTTTTTACCGGCTTGTCGAGCTTAAAATAAATCGACGAACGTTCACTTGGGATCTCGGTTTAATGAGTCAATAATTGTGAATTGAACTGTGTTAGAACCAATTAAGTATCTGATACTTACTAAGGTTGTTATACAAGAACTTTGTAATACTTCCGGGAAGTAAAACTACCTTGCTAAGTGCTGAGTATTTCATTTAAAATTGCAATCAAAAGTTGGGAATAGTAAAAATCAACAATTCCAGCTTGAGCTCCGTCATGTCAACAGAACTCCAAAGAGATCGTTATTTGTGCTTTCAAAAATCAACACAGTGTGCTTGCTATACATCCAATGTAGAACGCGTGTTCCGAGATCGATCATACCAGGAACACTTTACCACACGTCAGTTCTATGGTTTTGCTGCAAGCGACCATTGCATCGAACCCTTTGAAGAGTATTAACAGTGCTCATGCTCGTCAACATGGAACAAACTCTGTGCATCGAGGATATGGTAACTGCATGGCCCTCCATGGGGAAACGCTTTCCGACGACAGGCTAACCGCAATGTACGCTCGTATTCCGTGTTCCTGGTGCACCGTGGGACTTGTGAAGGGATTTTTGACGCAACCGCTGGTCGTGTTTTGGGTATTAATTTTCTCTTAATTGGTTGCACCGGTTCTGTTGGTTCCATCAACATACGCCCTTGCACATTGGTTCCACAATTTGCCTCACGCATTGGCAAGCCATTACCAATCGCTCGGGCAAATGGGACACCATCCCTATGTATGTGTGTGTGTGTGTTTGAGTGTTCCCCAAACTGTCGAAGGTGAGAGAATGTTTTCCAACCAAACACATTGCTGCTATCGGCGAAAGTGCCTTTAGGACTGGCCTAACTGACGCTACGTTTAGACAACATGTTGAAGTTTAGACTTTGCGGTTTGGCAGGCATTTCTGCGGGCATGCATAAGCATGAACACCCACAACGACACACGGCCACGTTTTCAATAGCATCGCCTTCAGCCGCTTGTGTTTGAAGAGGGTTTTTCTTGTCGAAAGTTTAACCAACAGCAATATTTATTTCGCGAGGAAATTTAGAAATTTCTTCACAAACAAAAAATAATTAAGACTACCTTTGAATGTGAAACATTTTTTGAAAATCGAATTGAACCAATTTCAGTTTTTCCTTTAATATGAGTATTCATAAACTAAAAATTAAAAAGGCACTTTGCCACTGTAAAGATGTTATTATTTTATTCCGGCTAGAGTATTAAATATTCGAATTATTGCATTTATAGGAGCATTTCTGGCGTATTGTGTGTTACATGTTGTCTCATGGAGTAGTCTGTGATGCATAGCTGTTAAACGGGGGACTGTAAGAAGGAGTCTGTCGAGTGAGGATGGAGCATCGATACTCACAAGTAATGGTGTTCTTTCAGTGAAGCTTGCTTGATGGTTGTGTCGACATATTTGTAATGATTCTAAACCGAATAACTGGCAAGCGGTATAATGTTTCGGACAGTCCAATTTAGTTTGCTTACGGCACAATGTGAACATTTCCGCTATATTGGCTCTAGCCTTTGTCTCCAATTTGATGTATATCGACACCAGACATGATCAAGCCTTATTCGACGACAACCCTAACGAGACTACAATACATCGGCTTAATACACAAAGGGTCGCCAAGTCTTTAGTGATATTAAATGTAAGCCCTACGGTCCTGTTAGTATGCCCGGTATGGTACAACGAGGTGAAATTTGTAAGTTTGTTAGCAGTCAAGTAATATTGTAATATGGTTTGGTTCCAACGATCATATTAAGATAAATTGTATAGCCATATTTTAGACCGCAGGACGAGCGTGTAAAGGACAATACCTAACATTTTTCTGCACAAATACGCGAGAAATGATATTGTTTAACAAACTGCTCATTGAAACACAAAACATACAATTATTACAGCATTTACGAATCTGTCTGTTTAACTAATAACTATTAGTGTACATTGTTCTATACCTTTACGTTAAAATTGCATTCTGAGAGGGTTATAAACAGGATGAACTAGTTAAATGAAAACGAGATCAAAAAATCCAAAAAGTTGAATTACACACCAATATCAGCCTAGCATGAGATCTTATTTGTTAAATTGAGTACAAAGAAATCGATTGGATAACATTCATTAACTGGTTATTTAACATATGTGTCCTAACACTAAACTAGTTAAGTTGAATCTATAGTTGGATAAATAGAAGACGAACATCCTGAGAAGTGTGTTTGTTCAATTTCTGTTTTATTTTTAGTGCAGAGGTCCTTTTAGATACAAACAACAACTATATTATTGACTAGTCAATCATGCACATACAATACAGCCAAGACTCAATCCCAAATGTTTGGCAATGTATGCTGCCATAACTAAGCAAATTGATTATCCTGATGTTTTGGCAAACAATCTGTGGGTTCAGAAAAAAAAAATATCATAATAGCACTTCCAAACACTCTCGACCACCCGAAAGCAATTCCCGAGCGCAATTTCTCGCTCAAGCAGCAAACCAGACATATTTTCTTTACAATCAATTAAACTAAATAAATTGAGTTATTCGAAGTTATAAAATTTCACTGTTATTACTATTGCTACGGCAGATTTCCTCTTTTACTACCACAAGCACGAGCAGCGAGGCAGCGAAAGTTGGTGCAATTCTGTGTAATGTCAATTGTCGGCGAATCTTTTCCGTCACTCCCTTACCCCTCCCCCCCTCTCCTCGGTCCGTATGTTGAGTGTATTTGCTTTTCTCTCTACTTCGCCATTCCTTTCGGGGCAGGCGTACTTCACAAAGTGGTCCCACACCAAGGATCCGCCTAACCCGGACCTAGTTTCTTCCATGCGGCGCTGGCACTGGGTCGATCTAACTTTATTCAATTGTCAATCGGGGTCGGTCACGGGACGTAGGGCGAAGCCACGAGGAAATCGCCCGGCGAAGCAATAATGGCAAACCTCAAGCGAAACGATGTGTGACCAAAGCAATCCTCCGACCACCGTCTCCGCCCCGTCCACCTTTCTCCCAGTTTTCGGGGCGTACAAAACTTCAGAGGAACCTTTGGTTATTGGTTGGTTCATTCCGGAGCGAGGCTACAGGTCGCCTTGGTTTCCACGGAAATAGGACACACCGTTTCTCGGGATGGAAAGGATAGAAACAAAACCACCCAGAATGAACACCAGATGAAAGGAAACATCACAACGTGAAACAAAAAACATCGGGATCAAAAACGTCGGAACGGACACGCCATTCGGAACCCGGGACCATTCATTGCCAGCGAAACCAGTCTCAGACCATAGTTCCAGATTTGGCCCCAATTTCGAACCGCGCTCTGTTTGTTCTATTTTTAAACGCCAGCCAATCGTACTCCACCGATGCTCACTCGTGTCCGTTTTGGTCCGTTTCTTTTCCTTTTTTTTTGCAGGTCTCATGGAATCAGAACTCATTTCCGCTGCAGCCAACCGACCGGCGTACGATGTCGTCCAGAGGCAACCGACACACGCTCACCATTCTCCACGTGCAGCAGGAAGACTTTGGCAACTACAGGTTAGTGCAGGACTGCATTTGATCTTTCCCTTTGCTCCCCTTGGGGTTTTTTTCCCCCCAGTGTGTGTTTGCATTTCGATTTTTTGATCCATCTTTTTTCGCCACACACTATTTTCCTAACCCCCTGACCCGGAGACGCTTTTCATCTTGCGAATGAATCGGCAGTGCATGTTGGCAGAGCGTTAATATTGGAGCGCATTGGGAAGGGCGAGAACTAGAAATGAAAATGTTCCCGTACGATCGTGGATCGATAGTCGAGTGGTGGAGTTCTTTTTTTTGCCGACCCTTTTCACCGATGTCTGTCGTTTGTTTTCCACAAATTTTCCCAGGCAGTTATTGGACGAATATTCGGGGTCGCGTGCACCATCGTTGGTCACCGATTGGAGCGAACGTTTTCAAAAAGTTTGATAAAGCCTGCCAACCTCAGCCTCGGGTCTTTGGAGCACCGGCTAACAAGCACCGAACGAAGTTATTTATGAAAGCACATACGATAAGACGGATGGTACCGACTTCCGACGATCTTTCGGTGCACTCTGATCTCCCGGGTTCCCCGAAAACCGTTGGTTTTTGTTTTTCATTTATGAACAACACGTGTGTCGGGGTCATCGCCATCATCGTTGGTTTTTTTTCTCTTCATCCTGTTTTCCGCAGCTGCGTTGCGGATAACTCGCTCGGAAGGTCGAAAAAGTACATGGAAGTGTCGGGACGGCCGGGACCGGCCGACTTTCTGTCGCCACCGTGGAGCCGCTCGACGGACACCTTCAATCTGACCTGGAAAGTGGAGAGCTACCCGCCGCTGCAGGAGGTCCGGCTGCTCTACCGGAAGCTCATGGTAAGTGGCCACGGGGGTTAAGATGGGTGCGTCTTCGGAGTAAACGAGATGTCCCTGTTTCTTTTTGTGCCTTTGTTCTACCCATCAGATGAACGAGACATTCCAGCAACCGGGACGATGGCACGACGTCATCCTCACGCCGGCTCCCCGACCCCCATCGGAGCCGTTGACGCACGTCATGGCCTTTACGCTGCGCGGCCTACAGCACAGCTCCGTGTACGAGGCCATCGTGCAGGCGAAGAACCGATACGGCTGGAACGAGGTGAGATCCACGACGAAATCCTTGCGATTCCACAACTAACCGAATTCAACGGCTTTTTTATCTGCAGGTGAGCGACATCTTCCAGTTCTACACGCAACGGTTAACGTCCGACATCCACTCGGAGGAGATGCAGGTGGCCAGCTCAACATCGCGCTCCGGTGCCACATCACTCCACCGGTCCACCGCGCTCCGATCAACGACGGCCTGGTTGGCGCTGATGGCGTTACTTCCGGTCATCCCTTGGCTCATGACAACGTTCGGCGCTCTTCTGGCCGGCACGCTCTCCAATCCATCCCATCGCGCCGTCATCTAAGAACGATCACCGACGGCAGATCGCGCCCAAGAGTAGAGGTCCCCATCTGTCCAAACCGTTCTCCGAGACACATCACTACCCTCCCCCCTCCCCTCGCCCGAGGCACTCATTACGGCGCAACTCAGCTCACAGCTCGTGGTAGGCGTTGGTTGGTTCCGAGGGGAACGACACTCGCCACGACGACGGTAAAGTCGCATTAGCCGGTAGACACAATCCGCACCTAACGTAATCGGCAAGCCGATGGCAAGCCAGCTAGAGAAATTATATCATAGCGAAAGGATCGACCGCATCATCTCATCGCCGGTTAGGTGATTCGAGGTAAATAGTAGCTACATTTCAACACTGGATCGCAGATAGTATGTTCCATCAGCTTTCTTTGGGAAACCATCCAAAAAAAACCAAAAAGGGCACGAAATAGACATAAAGCAAGAGTGGAGCGACGGAGAAGATTGACATAGTCATCGCGTCGGAACGGCCGGGAGTAATACATACAGTCAGTCAGGATATTATCCGCACAGTCACAAATTTAATCTTTAAGCCTGGTTATCTGAGCGAATACGAGACCTAGGACAACCGTTTAAACGACATATCGTAGGTAAACCACTATTTTGTACAATTGGTCATCAAAATTTCGAAAAAAATACTTGTAAGTCATTTCGATTTGAAAAAAACCCATAAAAAGGCTCAACATCGATGACAACAAAGTATCCGTACATGATGAATATTTTGCTATTTATTGTGCCAATATGGTGCATTCAATGCTTCAGTAACAGCCTGCCAAGTGCCAAGGTATCATTTCTACTAGCTTTTCTTTTTCGAAAGATGCTGGAACTTTGACCCGTTTTCGATAATAGATCTACAGAGGCCTGCTAAGATCAAGTTAATGTTCCGTTGACTGTAAATCAGAGCATCTTTCAACAAACGTTGTATAGAAATCGATTCCGGAGACTTATGAATGGCCTTTGAACACCACAACATAAACTCAAAACTACTGTGTTTTCTAGGTGGAGCAACACGTTGCTCGTGTGGATGGTTCAGTTTGACGTCTGGTCTCTATAGTTATTCGTATTTTGGGATAAAACTGTTTGTTTTTGTCTCAACAATGTATAACACATTGTACCACCTCTCCCAGTCTTTATTATGATTGCCTAAGAACCTTCATAAGAGTTGTAATCCAAATCCTATGATTGATGATCTAGACACTCCGTTCGACTTGTTTGAGAGCTCAAGTATGGTCTTCATAGCTGTTCTAGCAATCAGCATCTCATCGCGACTGACTAACCACGAAAGATGTCTGTTTGCCGGCTTTACCCTAGTTGCACCCTGGTTAATTCGACAAATTATAAGATCCTGAGACTAAGCAAGAGATTTGCCACAGGGTTCTTCAGCTTGGCAAGTTAATTTTCCCTTTACATCACATGAAAAAGATAGTTCTCTGACGGTTGCAGTTGTTTGCCTACCTTCACCGACCTTTCCACGTTAAATGATGATACAAAATTATTGCCTAAACTCTAAACAATGGCTTGTTTGATACCTTGGCCAATAGGACCTCACCAAACCGATTTTTTTGTCAAGAAAGTTGTTAAGTACTCATTGGATAGAATAGAAGTTTATCTGCAATAGATCGTTTAAATTGTTGTGCAAGGTCACGTGTTTGCTGAGATAACCAGGCTTAAAGTTGAAATTGGTGACAGTACGGATACTACATTGTCTGACTGTACATGATGATTGTACTTTTATAATAAGTGAAAAGAAACAAAAACCAAAAACGCTAACGTATGGAGAGGATCTCGTCGTAGCATAGGACATGGGAGGGAGGGAACGATTCATTCGATTTAACGAGAAAAAGAAATGGACGCATGCCAAAGAGAAATCAAAAGCATTACACTCGCCAGCTAAGAAGGGTAGCGTTAAGACGGATGCAGGAGACGCTTCGAAAATGCATTTTTGTCCACTAGAGACACGACCGACCGACCCGAGAGTCCTTCGGTACCCATTGTATAGGTGTATATGTGTGATTGATTTCGTTGCTCACAAAACTCCTCCCCCTCGTTCCGCCAAGTAAACACGCTTTGCCGCTTTCCATTTGTGAGCGATCCGTGCCATTCCGTGTACATACTTGTGTCGTTCGCTTGTGTTGGCGCAGGCCGTATATTGTTATCAATCCACCGATTGGGCGGTTTCTCCCCGGTCGGGGCCGAGGCGAAAAGGACTACAAGAATACCCCCACACACACACACACCGGCATCCACGGTGTGGGGTGTTTGGGAAACGGCCCGAAGACCACCATCCGCTTTCGCTCGGAGACGATCGTTAAAGTATCAAACTTTTCGCAGCCAAACTCGAAGCCAAACTGTCACCCAAAAGTGGTGCCGTCCGGGATGAAAGCAGGCTGAAGGGGGGAACGAGGCATCATTACTAATTCAACAAGGACGCAAGGCAAAGTTCAGCCAAGTCCCGAATGGATGAATGGATGACGCTTTATGACTTCCCGATTCGCTCGGAGGACGGTGGGGGAATACATTCCGACGAAGGCGTACTTGGGGGGACAAGGACCCGTAAGTTGTGTGCGCTAATATTTAGATAAAGTCTTAAGCAAATTAAAATCAATTCCGAGTAGAACACACGACACCGGCTTGATGCGACGTTCGTGACGCCGTCTGGTGGACAGGACGGGTTGGGATGCTGGGAAGGGGTACGAGGTATGACGAGTCCTGACACACCAGGGTTGCACCCTTGCCAACTCCGGTTGCAAAACGAGCCTGCCTAAATGTCACTGTAACTGTCACCCGGAGTCGCTCCCTCGCTGTAGCTGTAAACTCCACAGTCCCCTAGCCGACACTTCCACTGCTCCATTCCAGCGTTCCCAGCAGCCCAATGTGAACGCTGACACATGGCGCACCCTGGGAGCGAAGTCTTTTGTAAATAAATTTTAACCATTGTTTTGATTATCAAAAAGTCAACTTGTTCCGACGACGACGACGACGATGACGACGACTAAACGAGGCTGGACTGGCCCGGATCTAGCAGCTGATGGTGGGTTCTTTGGACGGGGTGGTGATGGCAGGGGAACGCTAGACAAAGAGAGCCCCTTGGCCAACAATCAGCATCGATGAGGCTAGATAGAGACACTCCTTCTTCTGTACACCGAACGCCGCTTTGTCTCGCTGAAAATGAAACTGAAACGTCCCACGCTTCTCGCGAAATGTTTCAATAATGAGGTTTGACGAAGTTATTACACAACTCGCCCAGTGCCGGCTCGTACAACTTTTGCGCCATCCCCCCTCACCCCCTGGGGGCCATATTTTTCTTCACCTTCCCTCGCAGTGGAACATTAACTCGCCGGAGGAATCAATTAAAATACGAAAATAAACAACCAATATGCTGACATCGGCTGCTGCTGATGCGGCCGCTTCCACCGTTGTTGTTCCGAGGGCCAGCATCAACAAACAATCGCACACTTTCCGGTGGGCCGATGTCTAAAAGTTTGCTCCATTGTGTGTGTGTGTGTGTGTCTGCGTGTTGTTTAGGTTGTCGATCCTATCGAAATGGCCGGGCTGTGTGCGTCGTGTGCGAGTTTGTGTTATTGCGAGCAAATTACGAGAAAGTAAAACTTTCCCAACAAAACAGCCCCAGCAACAGGCGGGAATGTTGTTGCCCGGCCAGTTTCCCCCGTGCCCAAAGTTAGTGGTTTATTTTTTCACCAATTTAACTTGCCCAGTATTGGTTTCTTTGCGCCAAGTATTTGCCTATTGTTTGATTAGCCGTCTTTGTCCGGAATTTGAGAGGAGAAAAAACAACAACCGGAGACTTGGAGAAGGATGTTTTTTCGGTCTCTTTTTCTTTCGTTTTTATTTTTTCTGCTTAAAGCGCCAACCAAGTGTCCCTTTCGATGAATGAGATTAGTGAAGATTGCTTCCGCCGTTTCATTGTACTGTTCGCTGGGGAGAAAAAACCCCCCCACCCCCGTCGACGCCGAATCCCTTTTGATCCACCCGTTTTCGGGGATGGCATTTTTTCCATTCCTTCGTCCTTTCGGTTGGATGGTTTTGTTTTATCTCAGCTTCCCTTTCCTTTCTCTTTTCCTTGCGGTTAGCAGCCTGCTGACCACTTGAATTTTCCTTCCTTGCCAAAGTTTGTTGGCCTATTTTTCTTTAGAATTTGTATTTCTTTTTTTTTTTTACTTTCGCACTGCAAATTCCTACCATTTCGGTTGCTTCCTTTGATCCTCCGGCGGATTTCTGGGATGCAGAACTCGCCACTCATGTTTGTGGGTGTGTGTGTGTGTGTGTGTGTGCGGGATGGAAAGTTTGGTTGGATACTAAAAGTTCCCGCTCGATAGTATCTCTACGCCCGCATAACACCATTCGCCGGTGGTGACTTTTTTACACCGCTCTCCGCTCTGGCCAACGCTTCGGTAAGGTCGTACGAAAGGATCGGTTTAAACTGAATGCTTGCTCGGCGAAAAACACAGCCGCCCGCAACCTTTTCGGCCAAAGAGAACCCCGAAAAAAAAAACAGAAGCTCGTTTCCCCACGTCATCCGTGCGACATTCATCGGAATCGTGGAAATCCGCTGGACAACCATGCCAAGTTCGAGTGTTTTTTTTTTTCTCGGGATAAGTTGGATAAGAAAAACCGAAAGAGGCCTTCTTTTTCGGCGGGATGAAATGAACGAAGGCGCCTCGGGGAAAAGGAACGGACTGCATTCCACTCGTCCCGATGCACTCGAGCGTAAATAAGCCTCGAAACCGCGTTGAATGGGGGCTCTTTGGTTCCGTTTGACGCGCCACCATTTTGCGCCCGTCAGGGTTTTGAAGAGCGGTGTTTTTTTTCCTCAATTTTCCTTTCGCCCTTTGTTCACGTTCGGAAAGCGCCAACTCTTTGGGGACAGTTCGCTGTCGGTAGTTTTTAAACACAAAACTCACACCATGCACTATGCCTATTGTGCAGCCAAATCACCAAAAAGACAACTTGTCCCGAGTGTCCAACTCTTTTCAAAAGCATTGTCGCCATGCTTTTTTTTTTAGTAACCATCCTCCGCTCCTTCTGGCCCGAAACAGGCTGCTTTTTCCCCCGCGCGTCTCAGTCCACCGTTTTTTGATCAGTCGGAAAAGTATGATGTACATTTAAACCGCCGTGTCGGTTAGGTGTTTAGGTTAAGTCTAGGGAAGGGGGTCTCACTCATACCGTCATTGATTCGCCTTCCGCCTCCCGAAAGGGCGGGCTTTGGGGCGCAATCACCCATCACTGTAAATAGCACCACTTATAGTAGACAGTCTATAGGGGCAGTAAGGTAAGCAGTCATAACTAATGTACTTCGAGGCACCGGTAGGATAAGTGAAGCTCACACACACATTCGGACACATACATTAGTAAGCACTAGTGAAAGGAAAGAGGATAACAAAGCAAAAACTAAACAAAAAAACAACCTTAAACACATGGCCTCTCTCTCTCGCTCTAACTATCTCTCTCTCTCTCTCTGTGGTAGCATATGAATGACGTACGTACACTTATTTACCTTCCGGGGGCAAACCACATCCATTTTTAATGAAACATTAAGCCAACCCGGGGACGATAATGGCCATTCCGGGATGGCGGCCGGAAAGGCACTAGATAACCAAGAAACCTGGGGATGCAGATTGGGGGAGAGCGTAACAAAAACACCTACCATCAACCGAACGCGGCCGAACGCGCGCGCCGAATGAACATGAAGACTTTTATATTTAAAGAATATATGGATGTACCTTTGAGAATGTAAATCGTAAGTCAGCAGCATATGATAAGGAGAGGGGCTCGAGCACCCCACGGATGGTTGAAGGGAAATGCCGAGGAGAGTAAAAGCTAACACTAGCATCTAAAAGGTGAAACTTATCGAATGCAAAAAAAAAAAAAGAAAACTAACAGAGAGATGAAAACAATCTAACATCATAAAGTATCATCAGCATCAGACACAGAGGCGCAAACAAAGAGGGAAATCCCGTGCGAAAGAGTGGCCAACACACACTCTCTCAAGTAGATAAAATGTACCGTTGCAGACAAATGAGCAAATATTTAGCATTAGAAACGTGAAACAACAAGCTGCAACAAACTTTGATGATGGAATGGTGGTCCTCAAAGCAGAAGCAACATTAAACCGACACCCGAACAGATCAAAAATCATTCAAATGCATGCAAACGAAACAAAAACAAAGACATAAAAAGGATAAGTTACTTTCCGAAGGATGTAACGACACGGGCCGGGGGTGGGAAATATTGAGAAACTTAAATATTAACTTTAAATGGTACATAACAAAGATAAGAATGAGAAAAAAAAGTCGACCGCAAATCCCCAATTCCACCTTTTCCTTACCATACGAAACAACAGAAAAATGCAACATTGCAACATACAGTAACGATAAGTTGAAGTAAAAACGAACAAAAAAGCAAGAAAATGGAGCAAATCTGTCCCACTTGTTGATAAAAGAATAAAGGACATTCAAGTAGCGGAGAAGAAAAACATGAATCGCTGACGATGAGAAGAATGATTATCTCCGACAGTCGGTAATTTGAGTGAAGTAAATCCTGTATGATTATTGTACCAGTCCACAATTCGGAAAATAAAACAAAATTAATACAAAAAAAACCAAATGCCCACACTTTTTCGGTGAGAGAGTGAAACTTGAGCGAACGATAACATTTATCACCGCAATCGGATGGAAAATCTCTCGAATGAAAAGCCCACCCACCCCCTGGCTTCTCCTTGTCCCGCCTAATGACGAATCGAAAATTAAAGCATCGAAATTGGCCCGGTCTTCCCAATTCAAAGACGCGTTAGAGAAGCGCTAGATAAACACGCGGAGAAATTTTCAATTACGTTGCACTATTTGTCTTCCCCCTAAGGATCGGGGCGGGTTTATTGGGAAGTTCAGCATCGGTTGCGGTTGCGAGACGACGGTTGGTTGATCGACCAGCTTCCATCACATCCAGAGCGAAGGATGTCTGCAGCAGTCCCATTCCCGGCCATCGAATCAGTGACTTTACCAACATTCTCCAGATTGACTTTTAGCCCTTTTCAAAACAACTAGCACACCGCACACCGATCCCGATGCTTCCGTTCCGATTGAGAAAGCATTCTCGGGATTCACTCGGTGGTGAGAATGGAAAAGAAGGCCAAGCGGCCACTTTCGTCTCGCATTCTCGTGCGGTGCAAGTCGTCGACTCCGTGGTAAACTGTTCGATCCCCTGGAAGGAAGGTGAATAAAATCGAATCCTACCGACGAACGAACGTACAGTAGACATCCGTAGTCGAGTTGGCCGTGGCTTGGTGGTTGAGTGTTGGATCGGTATGTTCGAAAGTAAGCATTCGATAGGGGACCGGGAGTGGAGGAGGTAATACTGGAAAGAATCGATCCGGTGACCGATTTTTCCGGTGCTAGGTGCTCCTGCCGGTTTCTGTACGACGCTGTTGAACGCCGGCGGATGCTTTCCGGGACACATTTAACACTTTGACGTTATCTCTGACTCCGTCCACTCACCATCCGTCGACGTCTCACCCCAGTCCCCTCATGCGTGCACTCCTTGCACCGTACAGAGAGCAAGTGTTAGACATTCCGTGGATTCGGTCGGTTGGGAAGCAACGATGCTAACGCTATTAGCCATGGGACACGGACCAGACTCAGGCCGGCCAGCTGCAAGCACGATAAACCACTCACCTGGAGGTTAATTAATTTCTTTCCCCGTACCGAAGGGTTTCCTTCACCGATGTGCTTATTGCCTATTGCTCACCACTTCGAACTGGGTTTTGATTTTGCAACGCTGGGAAAACATCTTCCTCGCTCGATGTTGTGTAAGGATGGCAAATAAATTAAAACCGAAAGACTGTTTACCAGGAATCTTTTCAATTGAAGAAATACAAACAAATTTGTCTTATTGCTTCGACCAATTACTTACGCTGAGCGCGGACGAAAGTTTGCCTTTTAAAAGAGACAACTGTTTTCCACTTCCTGGTGCAATCATCTATTAACGGCTATACGATTTTGTTGGTCGATTTATGAAATGAAAAAATATTTAACATATCACAAATGAACCAATAGAAAGAAATTAATGAAAATATGTTATGCACAACCGAACCAATAGAAAGAAATTAATGAAATAGTTTTCATTTAGTTTTATTATTGCAGCTACGAATTTTAACGAAGTTTAAACAAAACATTAGTACCCGACAAGATTCACAACTAAAGCAAGAAACAAAATTGAAGGTTGAAGCCACAACAATTACAATTTGTTTCTATTTGTGTTATGAGGCAGTAGAAAGTAAACATAATATTCACGATCATTTGGCTGGTTTTAGAGGAAAAAATGCTTTTGGCTCATATATTTAAAAATGTCAATGTTGGAATTATTTTTATTATTTTGCACCAAATGGGTGATGAGTCGGTAGATTTACTTTTGAACGAAAGTAAATGAAGAATATGAAAATGCGCGAATGATCCAACTTACCTGAATTGTGCTTTGCTGCATAGGTGCAGTGGTTTTTGCATAAATAATACACTAACGTAAATTAAGGGATCAGTGTAAAGATTTTATTAAAGAAGAGAAAAATTCTCAAAATAGTTTGAGGATATTGGAAATGGATTCAAAAACAAATGTCCTGCTCATATCCTAATAAAATAATTTTTCTCAACATTATTTTTACTTTTGTCTTTTTCAAACATTTCACGATTCTCAATTATAAATGGACACAAAAATGTACAATAAAAAAGCAAAATAATTAATTACTTGTCAATTTGGTTCATATAAAATGATATTCGTGGAAAGGTTATTGATGGCTTCACATGAAATATAGCTTTGCAAATCAGGCTTTTGGCAATGAAATTTTTGCAATGGAATTACATTAATTTAAATTTGATCCCTCATTAAAAATGTTTGGTTCATTTTTAAGTTTTGAGAAAAAAAATTGGATGGTCAATTAATAGCCTGTTTTCGGGTTCTTCAACTTGCTAGCTGCATAGGGTCCTTAGAACGTTTAATCCGCGCTTACAAAATGACTTTCTGCAGTGAAAACGTGACATGACAGATTGAAGTAAGTATGGCGAAAGTTGCAAACAATCTTTAAAGTTGGTCACACACAAGTTAATGCAATTTACCTTTCCCTTTCCCGGCCCAACGGCAGATAATGGTGAATGCATAAATTATTCAGCGTGTTGATGTACCAAACAGTGTGAAAATTTCATCAATTTTACCCGCCCGCCCGCGCCCGGTGCACTTTCCCGCCACTCCGCTGCTATGCTCCCCGAATAGGCATGTTTGAGAATATGTGTTCGTAAAAAAACCCTCCCACCGGCCATAACCGGGAGCGCACATCGATGGAGTGCCATCGTAATGGCAGGGTAATTGGAATTGTAAATTTTCATTTCAATTACACGCGCAGGGTGGCATTACTGTGACGGAGACGCTCGGCCAACAGCGCGCCCTGCGTTGGTGCCCTCACCAATTTCAAACGTCATTAAACTTAATGTGATTTTTAACACACCAACTTCCGCTGTGGTTGTACCACGGAATAGTTACGCGTGTAGGAGCTTACGCTACTATTTGTATTTTACTTTTATTTCCCTTTTTTTAATCTTTCTCTCTCTCTCTCCCTTCGCTTGTTGGTATTTTGGTCAGCTTTTGGGTCGCGCAAAAGACGCATTTCGCGGCGTCCAACGTAGTTTTGTCCCACCGTTCCGGCTAATGTGCGGTTATGCGTTTTTGATTACCTTTCCGGCGCAGCTGTGGTTGTCATTAGTGGAAATTCGGAATGCAGGACACAAAATCAGTGTATGTGTGTGTGTGTGTGTATTGGGAAATCGAAAAATCGTCGTTCCCCACAAACCACACACCTTCAGGCGACAACAATGTAGTAGGAAAATAAAATCCACGTAATACTCGGGGGTAGAAAAAACGAATCGTACAAACACTCTCGCGGCGGCGGAAAATCAAGCGACGATGAACGCTTGGAAGGACTTGCTTGCCTCGTCGACCGCATTTGCCCCTAAGATGAGCTCATTTCACCAGCAGCTCACTCACACACTCACTCACTTTACCCAAGGTAGCAAGGAAACCCTTTTCCCGGATGCACCCGGAAGACGGAAATGAGAAAAGGATCGTTGGGCACACATGGCACGCCACATGGGCACACACACACGCGCGCACACGCACACACAAGACGAGCGTGGGAGCACTCACATACTATTTAGCCCGAAGTGCTCCACGGGCCGCACGCTCCGATAGATGCAGAAAATGCAATTTATTCTGCTGCTAGATCGTGTTATAGATTAATTAAAGTTGTGTAAACACACTGAATGATCGTAATCTCGGCCCTGCCCGACCTAACCTCAACGACGTCAACAGCTTGGCTTGGCGGAAGTGAGTGATGGGGGTGGGGGGTGCGGCAAGTGAGGGCCTCACCACCCGCCATGCGTTCGGAAAGAGGCAGAAGAATGGTTCCAACCAACGACAAACTGCATTCAACCTGCACTCAGGTGCACTTGAGGCTAGGAGGGAGGGGCTGGTCTGGATAGAAAAATACACCATTGCCGGGCCGAGTGCCTTTCGGAGGAAGTGGCATGCCAGGGCGCCGTGGAAGTGATGTACAGAGCGCGCTTGGACTGGCGAGAGTGCACTCAGAACCGGAAATTTATCCACAGCAATAAATTAAAAGTCAATATAAATTATTTTGATTTTTCCTCCTACCCGGATTCGACGAGGGCACGCACACACACACACACCAAGCCACGTATAAATAAAACCGGCCAGACACACTGTGGGGTGGGTGGACTCGGGTCACAGAATGGGGCAGGATTCGAACGAACGAACGAACGTAGGACCGAACAGTGCATGGCTTATGAAAGGATGATTTTCTGCTCTAAAAAACTGTAATGCAACTCGGAGCCCTCGGAGGCCCAGTTTAATTCCGATCCTGTGAGTAAACTGACGTTCTTTCTTTTGCCACCCCGATGCAATGCAGCATGAACGTGATGTACGTACCATGTAATGCCTTGTTAGGTTCGGTGTTCGTCACTACCAAAAGACGGCTTCCGGTGGGTTTGACAGGGGGAATCCTTTTCGCTTGAAATTCGGCACAGAAATAACTGCTGAAAATATGAAGGAAAGAAAATAAATTAATAAGGCTCGAAACTGCAAACCAGCAGATGATGAGAAGTGTCATAGAAAGCGTTGCTAACGGTGTATTCAAATCATATTGAATTATTTGAACAAATTAACAAATATCGTTTACAGGCTTTCAAGGGATACTTTCTTGTTTCTTTCTCCCTCTTTTAGACGAAGAAAAGGCAAATAAACAGGGGTGGATTTACACTTTCCGAAAAAGACCGCCCTTCCGTATGATTTAGTTTTCGACTTGGGGCACTTGTCTTGTCTTGTAACTCCTAGGGACCAACAGTTAAATGATGAACGTTGAAGATTGAGAAACGGAACCATCAACCCTCCTGTCGGACGGTTTTGATAAACCCGTCATTCACTTTATGCGATCCCCTTATGCTAAGTTTATCCAAACGAGATTAACTTGACGTTATCAACTTGGCCCCTTTTCAAACGCCGTGCCTCCATCCACTCGGGAAGGTGTTTTAAAGTTGAACTGTCAGTAGAACTGTAGGATACACGGGAAAGCGATGGGAGAGGGGGTGAAATATTCCAATCAACCAGGACTGCAGTTTGTCAACTGTATCGCTCACTCTTTCGTGTTGAGAAGGTATGCCTTTCGTACAACTTTCCTTTAATGAATTTTTATAATTTACAGGCAATTCGTCACCAGAAAAAAACTGAATTTCCAATACCGTCTCTTTTGTTTTATTGTTGTTCATAAATTTTAGTTTTTTTGCTGCTATAAACATCATTTTTCATTTAGTTAAGAATGGTGAGTTCTTTATAAATATGTACAATTTTTTATTTAAAAAAGCTTCTTTTTTTTCCCCATTTCATATTATCTTGGTGAGCCATTTGACGAGAAGCTGATGACAAAAATATTGAAAGCTAAGTTGTTGGATATGTAGTAAATACATCGTTCCGACCATACTACGTGCCAACACATTCCGTTATAAATAAGAATCTTATATATAGAGAAGCATACTTTAAGTCGTAACATATGTCAAGCTGGATTACGTAGTTAGGAAACACGTTCGTAAAACAAGCTAGTTGATGTAATTTTTCCATCGTTTCTGCGGGAACTACACAGCTCCACATCCAAAGCAATCACACAAAATGTAGCTCATTAAAAGAAGCTGTTAACAGGTACCACGATTTATTGTGATAAAACATGTATTGCAACATTATTGGAATAAATTTACCGCACAATCGATTGTGCTTGACTGTGTATAAATAAACATAAGCATTAACTTTACCCTAATTTAATTTAAATTGTATACACCACTACATTTGCGAAATAATATGTTTTTGTTTTTTTTTTTATTATTTCTGTGCTCTTGAATTGCTCGAAACAATACAAGTACAATTAATAAATCACAAAAATTAGCGTTCTATAGATTGAAGCTTTTAAAAATAAGATTTCCCGCAAATGGGTTTGTTTTCACGATTCAACAGTTGTGACAATGATACCATATTTTTAGTTAAACTTTTACCAGCTCTTCTTCTCTATTAATTTGAAGTAAAACAATCTCTCCAAAACAATACTTCGAACAAACGTTGCCATTTATTCCATAGTAAGACACCATAACAGTTTTTTCTAATTTCAAACTCATCTATCAAACGGGCTTCTTCCAGAAGTTCCAGGAACTCCTATGCCACGTGTAGATTTCGTACAAAATGCAGCATGTTTGAATTAACATTTTCCATATTAACGCTTTAACTATTGTTGCCACAATCTTTTGTTACTTTTATTTCTCTAAAAAAGCTCCACGGAGGTCATCCACGGTTCGAAGGGAAGCAAAAGATTCGTCCTCCATTTGTTCGTGAGTAGAAAACCCACCTCTGCGCACTCCAACGAGTCTACGTGACGCCCCTCAGGGGAGGGAAGGTGGGCAAACAAATAGGACCGTGCGGGAAACCGAAGAAGTAAATTTCGGGAGAAATAATTTTGCTGAAATGTTACAAATAGCTTTTGCCACCTTCTTCCCTCCCATCGACGACTCCTTCAGACGGAACTCGTCTTGTTGATTTCGATTTCTTTCGACGTTGGCTCCTCGGAGATAACGCATGCACTGCGAACGAGCCAGGTGGGGACAAATGTCTGCAGCTCCACGATTGTAAGCACGTCACCCAGGAACGTACACGAATGTGCCTCCGAACGTGAACACTTTTCCTTGGAGGCCATCGACATTCGACTCCCGGATGCAATGGAATGGCTTTAAAAAATTCGCCAAGAGCGTGCCTCACAATACCTTTTTCTTGGGCCACCCTCAGGGGTGTGTGTGGGTGTGTAAGTGTTCCTCGGAAGTCGACGCCTTTGGGAACTTTCAGAGGACATGCACCGAGCAGCAGCACGAGACCCGAGTGTGTTCCAGGTGAAAGATTTATTGAATTTCTTGTCTGTTCGTTTGGCTTATCCGCCATGTTCGTTCGATTCCGCCACCGGCTTTCGGAGGACCCAGCGTGTCGCGAGCGAGTGATGAAAAATGTCCCCTGCTATCGCAGAGGAATCGCTAGGATATCCTTCCATCACCAACACCAACCACCGACCTGCACGGTAATTTGATACATTGGAAGTTCCAATCTGTTAGTGGGCTGCTCGCGCACCTCACGAGGAAAAAGGGGATTTCACTGCGAAGGTCTACGTCTTAGCGACGGTTTTCGCCCTCCTTTCCCGTACCCTTTTCTTTTTTTAGTACCCCACCAAAGGGCACGTGTGTATCATTGTCAGTTGCGCCACCGGAAGCGGAGGTGTCGTCGCGGGCGGAAGCAATGTGTAACGGAAGTGTCTGCTCAATGGTGTGATATAATTTTCAGGAATGTAATCGAAACGAATGAAAAACGCGTTCTACCTTTGCTACCTCGATCCGACGGAGTTTGGCCACGAAAATGTGCGCGAAATTGCACAACGGGGAATATCAACCCAATCGGTCAAAGAGTCAAAATTGGCCGTTCGCAATCAATTGGCAGATTGGAATTGGTTGTGCCAGGTCCCATTAAAAAAAGGAAAAAAGAAAACAATGAATAAACCTATAAAAGATCTGTAATAATTGAAAATAACAAGATTCTTTGTCATCTGAGCTATACATAGTTATTATTTCTCGCTTGAAATAAGGTCGCTTAGCGTGAACATTTTTTTTGACAAAACTTTTAAATCGCCCTTTAAATTCTTTTTCTTTGTTGAGCAAATTTTATTTTTTAAGAGCGCAGTATTATCAAGAGGTAAATTTTAAATCCCAAAATTGTGGTAACATTTTCAGATGATTTAAAGGTTTCTATCTTACCTACGCAAACTTCTTTCAGATGATGTGTTATAATAATTCGACAAAGCGAGTTGATTTATTATTGTTTAAAGTGTTTCAATTTAATCTTGAGTTCGGTAATGGTCTGCACCTAGCATTTTAGCTTATACAAGACAATAAAGCTTGAAGACTTAAAAGAACTGATTAAAATATGATCGTTGAAAAGATAAATTTATGCATTTTGTTATCATATACGTTTTAAGTCATCAAATGTAACAAAGGGTATGTAACTTTCGACGTAAAGTTTATACTGACATGCGCGTCTGTTTTCGTGCTCTGGTCAAATACACTTTACAAGCAAGTTTTTTTTTTATCAAGTTATCATTTTCAAACCAACATAAAAAGTTACTCAAAAACTGCGGAACACAGTAAAAATATGACGTGCCTGCAGTTTTTCTTATAATAATTTTTTAAATCGTCAAATACTCTGCTCCACCTTAAATATGTATATGGATGTTTTCACTTTCAGAACATTCGTTAATTTCGTTTACTTTCTCACAGTGCATATGGCTTGAGAGTGTAATGTTTTTAGCTTTCTTCTATGTTTATTTACTGCAACTTTGATTCACGATGAAACAACTCTACTCTACAATAACAGTGCTCTACAGTATGTAATTCGTCAGTATGTTAGAGAGAGTCACATAGAGAAACAATGTGCACTTTTTGTTAATAATAATGTTCAAACATTCTGAGTGAAACCCAAAGGCATTAAAAACCTTCGATGAACATACAACAACATCAATTGTCCGAGAAACATCCACCACTAAGCCTACTGTGATCGGGCGAAGTGCAATAGCCCCATACAAATCCGTACGCTGCATGCAATCGCTGCAAATAGCGTCTGTCCTTAAATCCCCGCAGCAATCCGGGGGCCAGCACAACAACAAGCCGGATTATCTATCGACTTCAGCCAACCCTCCCTCGCTGCCCACGTTCCAATCGAGTGAAAAATAGTTACCATCCGGGCCGGTTGCCACAGATTTATGGAGCCCGGATGTGAAGACATCACCTTCGCTTCCGCGTGCGCGAGAATTCTTGCGCCCTCGGTCGACGCGCTCGGGGTAGATTATGTTTGTTCTCGGAAGTGCGCCTCCGTTGGAGGATATTTGCGGATGTTTTCGAGCGATTTACTTAATTTTCCGCCGCGTCGGGCCCGGGGCCGGGGGTAGGTTTCGTGGTCGGGGAGGGCTTATCGACGCGACAATAAATTCGCATTCCGAAAATTATCCACCAACCAACGCATCACCATTCTAATCCCCAGGTGAGCGAGCGCCTGTCAGCCAGTCTTCCAATGAGCGCCTTCCGGAGAAGCCCGGAGAACATGCGTTCTTCTTTCTGCCGAGTTACATTCGCCGAGGCCGAACACGCTGAAAAGGGTTTGATTGATCGGGCTTTATCTTTGATTTATCACCGACCGGATACGGCAGTGGATCCCAGCTGTAAATTTTCGGTGCGGAAACGTACAATAATCAGTATTGGGACCGTATTAATTTTCACCCGCGGATAGGGTGTTTGGATCTTGTTGTTGTGCAGAAAGCTTACATCCGTTTGAAAAATGGCTCTCATCAAAAGTAGAGCCATCGCAAAAGAGATGCACAAGAATAAAAGGCTCCGATTGGTACCGTAACGGATGTTTGCAAGATATCGTAGAGACAAGGTGCCATAGAAAAGTGGAGTCATTATGTGTTTTAGCTTGTTGTAAATGTTTTATAAAATTGACGTAGCAAATCAAATTAATCTACCAAAAATCCCTAATCGTGAGTTCCATTAACATAACAGAGGATTTGTGCTAAGACTTTAATTTCTCCCGAATATCGATGTTAAAACTTGCAATTGTTGAATGTTCGTGCAAAATGGAGAGGCAATAGTCAGATCCACTCATTGTCGAATTTATTTTGGATTTTGTTTCGTCAATTAAACATGAAGCTAATTAAACAAAACTGTTTCAAACAATTTTCCAATGATTTTAGTTGGCTGTTGAAGCCTGAACAATAATTTGTTTGTAGTTGCTAAAACCCCCGAGTAATATACCCCCACTGTTGCTCCTCTCGAAAGTGCTACCAGGAATCATTTTGATAACTAAATCATTAAACTGCTATCATTTTTAGGTTGATTTGAACAAATCGTGGTACAGTAGGTTATTAATCAGAAATGTTTACTTTCTTTATTTTATGAGGAATTTAGAAAATGGGAGACTGTTTATTAGATTTATTATTCATCGGCTTTCTCGGAATGATTTGAAACATTACATGCAGACATATTTGATATATTTGATTCATTCGAAACGAAAGGAAATTAAGAAAAAGAAATTATTGATTTATTTATACTAAAACTTCTTCCATGATAATATTCAACCGTCTAACAAGAGTATGGAAAGAAACATTGCAATGATAACGCATTGTTGAAATTAAATAAGCATGAACACATGATAAGTCGTAAATTTATAGCAATAAAATTTAAAAGAAGTCATTGGCCATCTGTAAATACCCTCCTGAGTGCTGCATCATCATCATCATTTTGCGAAGCTTGCGAACGACATTCTAATGCATTCGGTGCATTAAAGAAATGGCAATACACAAACGACCGAATGTTTTGGAACGTAATAATAACCAATGATGGTCCTGAGTCCGCAAAGGCGCCGCGTATCGGACACGAAACGGCCCCTGCTTCGACACACCGTTCCGAATAGCCATTATCATACGCAATATTACTCATTGGAATGACAAAAGTTTCCTAAGTGAAAAACATTGCCCGGGACATAATTCAACCGGACTCAGCGCGCGGCCTAATGGAACCTGCGAGCAGATAACGGTGCAGACCTCAAGACGCCCTATTTCTCCCCCCCTCCAACCACGGTGACCGCAAAGTCCGCTCTCCTTACCCCTCGGGACATTTGGTGCCCACGCGGGCTGGGAATGTCGACGAATTTATTTTCATTACCCAACGAAAGGAACGAACGAACGAACGAACGAACGCACTAGTCAAAATTTTCTTCGAAAACGTCCGTGCGGGAGGGGAATTTTCCCAGTGCGCTCTTCAGTGCCGCCCCTAGTTCCCTCTGCCCAACAAAGGTTCGCTGGCGCTTTTCTTCGTTTTTCCCCGCCACCTTCCGAGGCAGGCCGACCAGTCCAGGAGACAGTGATAGATATTACACTCCCGGGGGTGACATAGCGAGCAAAACTTTTTCTCCCCCCCAACTGCTCGTGGCCCCAATTGCCGGGAAACAGCGCCCGGGATTTGGCTGCGAAACTGGCAAAACTGGCGGAAACATTTGGCAAAAGTGCGCGCAAGTTCGAGCGAATGGCAAGACATCCGTTATTATCAATAAAAGTAACACTCGCACGTGCAACATGATCCGGCACTCGCTACGATTCATATCGCCTTCCAATTAAATCATACCTCCCGGCCGGCGTTGATGGGCAGCCGGATCAGGATCTCACGGATTACACGTCCAATTTGCTCCGGGCAGGCTTTCTAATGCCATTATCGATGTCATGCCCTGCGCCAAATCTTTCACTCATCGCAAAACTCCCTGCGTCCTGCCGGGGTTTGAACTGAGGTTTTTCCACTCCCCCCAGGGGGTGGACGAACGGGATTGAGCCAAACTCCAGCATTTGCTTTCGCGCTCGGACTTTCGAGTCCACCGGGACTCGGTGTCAGCCAGAAAGAGTGAAGTGCAGGCCGCAGTTGGAAAAGTTTTTTGATTGAACTCCGAACACTCCGGCCTCCGGATACCGAGAGATAAAGAGAGAGAGAGCGCGTGAAGAAGGTATGGAAGAAACCACCTTACCCCGAATGTGGTCCCGGAACCGGCCGCATGGCATAGACTGTAACGAGTGTATGTTATGGCCGGAGGTCGAATCACGGGTTTCCGCTCCTTCCGGCATTGCTGACGCCGCAAATGCAATTACAAGCACCGAGATATCGAGCCCGGTGAAGGTTTGCCCAAGACGCCTCAATTGTTCCGGGGCACATTAGGTTTGTTTTTATGCAAGCTTGTGAAAACTAGGAACTTTTATTGTTCCTTTAAAGGGACGGTTTTACATTTACTAAAAAAAACTAAGCTACACAGCTGTGTAGAAATTTTTTAAACTTTAGTTCTATAAATCTGTAATCCGTTAAACATTGAAACAGAGACAATAGATAAAAAATTGAAATTGAAAAAAATAGTTTCTTTAAAATAATCTAAAACGTTAAAAATTTCAAAAATATTTTGTAAAATCTACGACCAAAAACATCATCTACGACCAAAAACCCGACTATATCATACATTTTGTATGAAAAACTACGCAATTTGGTGCTTTAAGCTCTATAACTTTAGTCCGGGAGCTCATGGAACTCTGAGAATTAAAATGAAACAGTAAAAACTAAATGACAAAAATGAAAATTGAATAACTAACACCATGGAATGTACGAATCATAACAAAAAAAAACTATGATTTTAATGCGAAAACACACACCTTCATTCATAAACAGATTTTTAAATCGATTATCAAACAGATCTAAAACAAACAGACAAATTGATTAATTGAATAACTAACAACATGGAGGTACAAACTAAAACATAAGAAAAGCCTTCTAAAAATGTAAAACATACCAAAAACTGTGATTTTAATAACGAAACACACACTTACTTCATTCATATACAGATTTTTAAATCGTTTATCAAACAGAATGAAATGGATGTAGCGAATGAATGCCCCAGATCCATCGACATTTGAGTAGTATCTTATTTTGTCGTGTAGTATCTTATTTTTTTCTAGGAAACTAGGATTTCTACAAAATAATTTGATCTAAATGTTTAAAAACAGGCATTGGAGTAAATTTCACTCCGTATTTCATGAGGATAAATTTAAAAAGAATCAATTATCCCGACACAACAAACCCCTTAAAAGACAGTTTTGTTTGGTTTAAAGTAAGTTGATTATATTAGAATTCTAGCCACTCTTTTTGCTCCTTGAAATCCCATAGTATTTCCCAAGCAGATAGACTTCAAGGAAGTGCCCAGTACCACCGGGCTACGGCACGCTAAGTGAGAGGGAGAGTTATTTATTTTCCACAGCTAGCAAATCTTCCGCCGCGTGTGTCCCTCCGCTGTCCTCTCCCTCCCCAAGAGCCAAAATCCCCACCATCCCCGAGCCAATAATGCCGACCGGCCGTCGGAGGGATTGAGATCTCTTCAGGGAGCGGGTACAAAACTTTTCCCATCATCATTATTCCCCTATCTGGCCGCGGTGAGGATGTTGCGGCTAGACACCGCCTTTGCGCCCCGCGTGGCAACATACTTGCCGCGTGCATGAATCTCCCACCCGACCGTCCTGCACCGCTCCTTCCCCGTGAGCAAAGGGAGACCGCCGGGGGTTGGGGTTTAATTTTGATGAGATGATCCAACCCGGAGCGGATCCCTTCATCAACACCACCTAGCCCTAGCGGGTCGGCTACAGAGACCCGTCCCGTCTGGTTGTCGGTTCTGATTGCGAAAAAATTGACTCAATAATTGAGCACCAATTTACCACCCGGCTTCGGGCGGCATTTTGGCATTGGCCAAAAACTATGCCTTCGCCGGGGTCGAACATTTGGCAGCAGTCCCAAGTTATTATTAACCAATAAACGGATGGACCGGAAATCAAAGTCACTTAAAGTTAATCCTCGGCTAGGTGTTATTGATATAACGTCAATTTAATTACAACCGTCATTGGCCAAACTGCTGCCGATGCTGATTGCTGCCCCATCTTTCCAAGAACTTTGACCAACGGGCGAGGGCTACGACTACTGCACGAGATATTGATTGCGAATGAACACTTCCATCTGATTAAAATAAAATTACCTCAGCTCCAACAATACTGCTTAACAACCCGCTGTCCACTTTGGGTGCATTATCAATCAGTAATTGAAACATTTTAAAAATAACCAAACCGGATACCAGAAAGTGCATAGCGCATCTCCTACAAATATTGGAATAGTCCATCCTTTCACCGGTTGAGCTTTAATTTGTGCATCGCTGCTTTTAGTTTTTCTTCCTTCGCTCCCAGTTACTCTTTGGTAACTCCAATTCAATGTACCACTTTTTTTCTCGCCTGACCTGCCACCTCCATTGGAAATTTTAATAAAATCAACATGCGAAAAATTTAATTATCACCTCCTCCATCTCCTGTCCCACCATTTCTACGCCGCTCTCGTGGAAAATTTTTCCTTCATCCGTAACCAATCCTGCCCTCAAAACGTACTACCGGATAAAAGCTAGCCTAGCGTTCCCAACTCAGGCAGGTTGATGTTAATGATGTATTTGTAATGAACTTTAAATTACTTCTCCGGTGCGAGTTCTTCTATTCACATTCACATTTGGCACAAAGGCGTCGGTTTGCAGGGTCAATGATCCTTCATTCCAATTTAGATCCTAGAACCGAAATGAACTGGAGTTTTCACTGGAGTCTAGTGTTGCAACGTCATGTTACCGCGGAAAGAAATGGATTTTGTTTTACGTTCAATGGTATTGTTTCCTTCAAATGTACGCAATAAACATACCAATTACATCTCATCACAAAGGATAACCAAACAAAGGGAGCAAATCAAATGTATTGAACAAGTGTAGTTGTGCGTATACGCCGTGTTCACTATATTTGAACACACTTTTCAGTTTAAAAATCGAAGCTTCAAGCCTATTTAAATGCTTTTACAGTCACAGTATTCAGTTAGGTAATACGGAGATACAAAAGTTCGTTGAAGAACGTGCTATTTCAAAGCATTTTAGGATGAGAGAATCGTATGATTTTTGTGTTAAGCTGGAAAATGAAATGGCGAAATTTCAGATCCGTTGAATAAGAGCAAAAATATAGTAATTAAAGTCGTCAACGAGCTAATTCGATGAAAAATAAATCGTTGCATACGTTAATTAGCCCCCGAAATATTATTGTCTCCCCGGTTGACAGAAATTTGAATTGTTACTGCTACTATGTAGTTCCAGCAAGAGTCCCAGCAATCTGCCATGGAAAAACTTGCTGTAACTACATGACAGCTACAAATTTGAATTTTCGTCAACCGGGTCTACTATGACTGTAATTTTAGGTAGAAATGTCAAATTTTATTTCATTGCATTGAAATATTGCATCCGTCTATCCGCAGCTTAAACCAAACAAATATGCTGCAATAAAACGGAGGAGTTTATGTATTGGGAAAACGCAAAATCCAAAGAGCTTTGCAATTTTCCATTAAAAAGCATTAAAAATCAAATTAGATATTCTTGAGCACGCTGAAAAATTCTTTGTTTTTTTTTTGTTGTAGCTAAATTGTCCTGCCTTGCTGTCTTGCAACCTTCAGAATGGTAGGTTATTCGTCGTTAACTCCAACGGTAACACATATAGCAAAAGAAAATTTTACGATACCAGAGCGTCACTAAAGTCACAGTTTAGAGCAGGGGTCGGCAAAGTCCGGCCCGCCAACTGATTTTATCCGGCCCGTAAGAAAACTTTAGTGCTTTATACAAAAAGTGTTTAGTTTGTTTACTTAACAAAAAAGAAGATTAAAATTGTTGAACGGGGTATTTCTATTACATGTTGAAAAACAAAATGGAAATTCAACGAAAACAAGAATGAAAATGTTTAAAAAACTTGTACTCATTTACCCTTTTACCGAAATTTCTAACTTGTAACAACTATTTAGAAAGTTGATACACCATCTAACAGGATACTACTTTTAAAACATTAAATAATCGTTTTCAGGTATCCGGTTCGCGCTTTTGGTTTCCTTTTAATCATCTGGCTCTATTTAAAAATAGTATGCCGAGCCCTGGTTTAGTGGACTAAATACTGCACAATTTGTTTTCTCAACTGGTCGTCACAATTTGTTTAGAAAGAGTTTAGTTCATTGTAATTATATAAAATTAATTATACCATATTGTTATTAATTAGTAAGACGTTAATTTATTGTCAGCTTACTCACTGACATCAAATAGTCGCATAAAGTTTTATGAAAAAATATATTAAAATATTTAAAAAATAAAATAAATCCTCTAAATACGCTCGAGCATCTGGATTTTACGATTTAGGTTGTTTACTTCCAGTATTTAGCATTAGCATTTAAAACAACTGAATTGATTAATAATGAATAACTTAACCTACATATACATATACCACAATAACGCTAGAAGTTTACCCAAAACTGTGTCATTGGTTCTAGAAGGAAAATGGATGGAGAGACCCTCGCTAAAATATCTACATCGTGTAGAACTCTGCCTTCGAAAGTGCTCGAGCGGCTTCGAAGTGTTTCTAATTGTACTTTGGGTACACTTTGGATATTTGTCCTCAGTTTGTGCTTCAACAGGGAAGATAAATTCGTCACATCCCCAAATCACCATCACTCCCTTACATGATCATTCCTTTTTCAATTGCAAAGTGCCGGTAAGTTTACAAACTACGTCCGGTTGGATTCATTGCCGGTTCGAAATCGTTCGCCGTCGTTCGAGCTGATTTCGATTGAAATCACGTCCCTCCGTTCGAGCGGCTGAAGTTCGCCGCAAGTGATAGTAGCGCATTGTTCCGGGCCAGGGTGACTCTCTGCGGTCGGTATGATCACACGTCCCCTGGCAGGTGTACCCTAAGATGTGCCCTCTTGCCTCCTTCCAGTTCCAAGGATCGTTCTAGGTTTCGGTTACGCCGTTTCGGTCCACGGTCCAGCGGGACGCAGGGGCATCATACCCTGTATCATGCTTACCCTATCTGCACCTCATATCTCTAGTACCAACCGGATACCGTTCCTCATCTCGTTCCGTCCGCTCCCTCTTGGGCCAACCGTGCGGAAATCCAACCAACTTTCCTCCCAGCCGACGCTATGCAGCGGCGTCTTTCTTTTGCCACTTTAAGAACCTGCTGACATCGTTATGCATATTCCACCCCGGTGACGCCGGGTCGTGGCCGTAGAGATCCTAAATGATGGCACTCGCACTCCGCTCGGCTCTTAGCAGAACTGCATCCCGGACCGATCCGTGCGGTGTCCCGGAGTCCCATATGCTGCAAGACAGAACATTACCGGCCTCGGTCGGTCGTCATAGCGTGTTGCTGCCAGTGTTGTCGTTGTTGCTGGTGCCGGTGGCGTTGGGCTCTGACCGCACGGAACGGGCCACCCACCTGCGCGGGCCACCCTGGACCGGAAAACTTGTTCTCGCATATCCGCAAATTGGATTTGGTTCAAAAGTTTATGTGTCTGGGATTTGTTTCTCTCCCATTGTGCTGGTCCGTGTCCAGCGTGCTCCAGCTGCTTGGGCATTTGCGTGTTTTCGGTTGGATCCTTTTGGTTTTGGTACGTGTTCCCAGGGTGTGTGTGTGTGTGTGTGTGTCTGAAGAACAACGCAAGGAGAAGGCGGACCATATGCTAAAGGTGGGAAAGTTGCAGACATTATGGTGTTTTTCTTTTCTGTGTTCAACCGCTCCCATCCACCCTCAGGTACTTTTGGTTTTGGGTTTTCGGCTAGCACCGGAATAAACTGTTGTTATTTATCATCTCTTGACCATTTTTCGGACGCTTCAAACGATACAATTTTTCTTGTTTACCCCTTTCCTCCGCCATTTCGGTTGCGATACCGTTTCGCCGTTATTCAAAACGTTTTTTTTTTCTTCGTTTTGTCCACCATCTCTCTCTCTCTCTCTAGATAGATTCTGTAGTTTAGGAACCAAATTGGCTTCGAACGTTTCGAAACGGGCAAACATGCGGCTAAACGATTCACCATACCACTTGCTCGATGTATTTATTAGATTCCACCGCACGCGGAGTCGGTTGGATGCGTTTTTTTTTTCATTTCAAACCAGTTCAATATAAATCGTTTTCCCATCGGATTTGTTTTTCGCTTCTGAGCAGGGTTAAAGTGGAGAAATTTATAGAGTACGACTGTGGTCAAGCTAACCAAATAGTGGATAACATGAACTCAGAATATTAAATGGTAAAAATAAAGAAGTAAAAAGAAACAACATTTTTCCAAACCTAACAACCTTCCTATGGCTATAGTAAAGTGTACGTAAGGTAGAATAGAATCCATTGCTTGTGTAATTGACCAAATTTAACTGGAATGGGAATATTTCAACAAGATATTATCAAAAAAGGAACAATAAAAAGAACATGACATCGTAAGGTGACATTGTTGTCAGCAAATGAGTAATTCTCGTGAGCAACTACCGTATGCGTGATAATGTTTGAACCATTTAGCAATAACAAAATTTGAAATATCCTCAAAAATTTGTATTTTTTACCGAGTACCTCGGAATACAGCATGGTGGCCACATAAAACGTTCTTGCCTTTAGTTTTGGGGGCGTTTTGAGGGCCAGTAGATACCTTCGAGGATAGTTATCCAACCTTATCCCCGTCCAAGACCGTTTCCACCGGGATTTTCCTATGTCATCGACAATATGTTTTTGCGATAGTGCTACTTGGTCATGGTGCATGTGCTAAATTAAGTAAAACGTCGGTTTTTGTTCACAACCTATTTTGGTACGATTCAAGGATTAAGTGGATACAAAGAAAGCAAAGGATTTAGATGCCCGAAGGAAACGGGAACCATATTAGTACAATGGTGCAAACATTATCACGCATACGGTAATGATTAATTGATTTCAGGAGAATCGCAATAGCCTATATATGCCTTGATATTAGTTTTCCCTTTAATATGTTTATTGATATCCATATCCGTCATACCTTAATAAATAAAATAAAATAAATGTTCATTGATTTTACATAATTTGCTAAGTTTTATACTTCAAATCAACCACTTAATGTATTATTTTTCATACGGGATATACGTTCAAGTACTGAAGAAGTTTAATAATTTTGAAATAAATTATGAAATCACTTGATTGGGTGAAAATCTCTAACACAAATATCTGAATAAACAACTTTAAAGTGCATAGCCCGAAATGTACCATGTATAAGAATTATATAAACATAAAACATTCTGTTGAAAGCTCAGCTGTATGAGTGTTTTTGCACATTTAATTAGGTTCATTTTCACCAAGTTTTATTTTCGTTTGACAGCGCCGCGAAACGCTGCTTGCAAAATCTCCTTTCATGAAACGGCCCTGGTCAATGTGCCGCTTTTTCTTCGGACCCTTCCAGAAACTCGCATACATTCCCGGCGAAAGATTGCGAAATTCTGCGCATTTAACGATTTGCCATGTTACGAAAAGTTTGGTCCATTCAACTCTAACAAATTTTTCCCACTTTACCCTCCCCGAGTGCTCGCGGATAATGGCTCCTTCTCGGTAGCGGCGCTGGTTTTGAAGCTTTGGTCCGAAAATGTTATAAATGTCGACGAAATCCACCCGGTACGTGTGGAGTGGCGGTAGCGGAAGAAAACGAATCGTACAGGAATGCGTCGATATGGAAAACCCCTGCCCAGTGGCCGCAACCGCAAAGAAATGAAAATAAGCGGAGGGAAAAGAATCCAAAGTGCTGAAAGTTTTACCCCAAAACTTTCTACAAACGGTTTTCACTCGTCATAACGACGGGACGAAGCCGCGAGCGCCGATTTTGGGCGAGCGCTCATTTGCCTACGGAGGTCATCGCCAGGTGTGTGTATGTGTGTGTGTGTGTCCGGGTTGCGGTGGACGGACGGAAAACTTGTCGCGGCTAAGCGGTTCCTTCATTCAAAAACTTACCTACCAGCCAATGTTGGAGTCGTAAGAATTTTTCAATGATTTATAGTTTTATAGTTTGCATCATACGAAAAGCGAGAAGAAGAACGAGCATTTTCTCCACTGCGGCATGAAATGGTGCATACCGTTTTCACGGAACAGAACATTTTCACTATGCAGATCAAAACAATGATTTTTTGTGTAAGTTATAACGCTTGAGTTGCTTTTAGCAGTTCGGTCATGAGGATACTTTGAATGAAAACAGGAAAAAATTATGACAACCTACGGAAATATTTCAAAATCAACCTATATTTTTTATCTTAAACCCGTTAAGATTTTAAATGTTCTTCAATTTGGTCAGCTCCGAAACTTATTCCATGTGAATGTTTCAGAATACCTTCTCAGTTCTGACCTACTTTCATATTATTGTTTTCGTTAATTTTTAATTCTGTTTGTTTCGAACGAACCTCAGGAAATAAATTAAAATGTTTAAAATTCTTGAAAAATAATTTCTTTTCCATTTTTCAAAACATTAGAATCAGATCTAAAATAGAAATATTTTATTTTATTCACTCCACCTTGATAGCTATCTGATTTTATAAACAAATCAACCATAAATCATCTACCACGCAACATGAAAAAATTAAGTAATCAACTATCGTGTTCAAGTACAACTCCATGTTTCAGTTTCATTTTTCTCCAACCTTCTCCTAAGTACGATGGTGTTGGCGTGTTGGTCAGAGGCTGCATCTCATCTGTTATCTGTACTGTTCGTCGCTTTCAGCCGACGATCGCTTCAGCCAGCGTGGAGCCAACTTGATCATCAGCAGAGCCCCCAACGGAGCGGTCAGAATGATGGCTAACACCGTCACGATCAGCACGGTTTGGGCCTTCTCGATCTCCTCCGTGGCGTTGAGACTCCGGGCAAGATCCAGCGCGGCCGGTCCCAGCGCGGCCTGAACGGTGGCTTTGGGGAACCCGGAAAGCGTTACGTACGCCTTCTCCTTCCAGTTCAGCTCACTCCCGATGGTCGAGAGGTAGGAGAAAGTCAACCGAAGCTACCGGAAGAACAAGAAGAAAGAAATTGGCTGTAAGAGGGGCTCGTAAAATGTCCGCACCCGCGCGAAAAGACCTACCAACACCGCCACACCCAACGTGATCGCCCCGTACAGGACCGTCTCCCCGGCCAGGACGGAAAAGTTCACCTCCTTGCCGATCAGCGAGAAGGAAACGGGCTTCAGGAACTTCCACAGCAGGTCCAGGTACATGCTCACCTCGTTGCACTCCGTTGGGGGCCGCCGGCGCCACCCGGTGCCGGCCACGAACGCCGTCACGATGCATCCGAGCGCCCCGGCCGACGGATACCCCGCCACCTTGCTCCCCACCACCGAGAGCGTGCCGGCGAGCGCTGTCATCGCGAACCGCAACCCGTTGGTGTACTTCTGCGGAGAGTGTAATTAAAATTTTAATAAAAAGCTGCCAAACCGGTCGACATGCTGCCGGCCGCTTACCGCGCGATAAGAGGGCAGGTACAGCAGGGCGTAACCGCACGCCGTGCCGTAGGCGAGCCCGATGACGATACCGATCGGTCCTTGCAGGATCTGGCTGGTGAGATTTCCTACACCAACGTAACCGGAAATGGTTCGAAAGTCAGCGCACGGGTTGGTATGCTCACGGGGTGTGGGGGACCAACTTACCGGTGGAAAATATCACGCCCAGAATGACACCGAACAAGAAAATTGCCAGAACATCATTACAGCTTGTCATGGCGATGATTAATGTGTGAATTCCCTTATTCAGCCCGAGCCGTTCCTCCTTCAGCCGCAGCAGCACCGTTACGACGACGTTGGGCGAGATGGCCGTTTCCACCAGGCTGAGGGGAGGGTGGGAAAATGTGAGAGGAGCATTTTTCATTCCGTTCGCCAAGGTGTGAAAGGGAAATTTAAAATTTCAACGCATTTTTATCATTCTTTTTATCCGCTCCGGTCGCGTATGAAAATGAGTTTGGAATGGAAGTAGGGAAGCAACAGGGACCTACCCCAGATTGGACCCCGAGTTGACTCAAAGGACCTCAAAGCACGGATGCAAGCGGAGGGTTTCCCCCTACAACCAACGACCTCGAAGAAAATTAAACCCAAGACACCTCAAAGACGCAAAGCGAAGCAAGAAACGGATCGCATAACCAAAAACGGTGTGCTGCAAATGACGGACTCATAGCTTATGCCACCCGAACCCCTCGGGCCCCGGGGAAGCTTCCTCCCGGTCGATTCGTTCTTCGCGAGGGAAGTGGAATTGATTTCCTGTACCATGCCGCACACAAATCCATCTCACCCGTTTTCCTTTTTTTACCCCCGGACATTAGTTGGAAAGTGGTACTGGGTGCAATCCATTTAGGGCTCCCCTCGTTGGCAATGGCGCAATAATGAACCGTAACCTTCGGTTAGTCGTTCGTTTTCCTCGGGTAAGTAGTTGGTGTGTGTGTGTGTTTTTTCCTTTCATTTCATTTATATTTTCTTTGCTCTCAATGGCCGTTCTGTAAAAAACTCCAGCTTCAGCAAATGGTCCTGTTTTTAATGCATCGTTTTCTCACTTCACCTTGCTACCCCTTTTTCTTCCCCTCGGTGCCATCCAGGAACCGTATCCGTGGAATGGAAAATTCTTTTCTTACCCGCGTCTCCCACCGACACTACCCTCCCGCCCCGCGCGGATCCATATGCCACTTCCAAGGCGCTCGCACTTGCAACCGATGCTGGCGCTTCCGGCTCTCGGTTGAAACGGCCCGGAATGGAGGCCGGAAAAAAGGACCCTTCCCGAAGCAGGTGGGTGGCTTGTGGTAGGCTGTGCGCAAGTGGCCAACGGGGCAAGGAAAAACCCCGGAACATTTTCGAAGAAGGACCATTGTGAGCAGTTTCTTTTATGTGGCTTTTAGTACATTGCAACTTCCATTAGCCGCTGGTGCTGTTTTTCCTTTCTTCGCCCGATTTCCCTCCTCGCGTCAGGTGCACTCCCTCTTTTAAATCTCCGCCCCACCCCACCCCATCCCAACGGGGTCACCCTTTTCGGTTGGGTGCAAATCGAGGTCGAAAGTAATGCATTTAAAACCAAATTAAAGGATTTACCGATCCGACCCTTCCGTGAACCGCCTCTCCCACCTTCGGGTCGGGCGCACTTTTGTTGGCAACTTACCCGAGCAGAACGCCCCACAGCCAGGGCAGATCGAGCAGGTAGCGCGAGAGGATGGCCACGGTTGCCACCTCCGCCGCGGTCGGCACCAGGGTGAGTTGCATGATGAAACGAAACAGACTCCGCAGGGCGCCGTAGTCGAGCCCGAGCCCGGCCAGCAGCATGATGTTGACGAGGGCCATCTCGCGCAGAAACACCTCGAGCCGCCCGTACCCGCCAAAGTCCGCCCAGCCCACGTTGGCGTACAGGACGCCCCAGAACAGCATGCCCAGCATGTCCGGCAGCCCGGTCAGCGAGACCAGCACGCCGCAGGCCTGGGCGCCGACGAACAGGAACGCGAGCCGCATGAGGCCCCCGGTCGGGTGCGAGAGTTCCGGCGGCAGGATGGAGTACGCTATGGCCCAGAGGAAGCCGAACACGAGCAGCAACGCCAGCGGCTGCGAAATAACTGGCCAGTTTCGCTGCAGAAGGGCGGGGCAGCTGTGGAACGGACGACGGGAAGGGCGTTATTGTCAGCGATTACACCGGAATTAAGTTAAGACCGTGAAATCCCATTTTCCATCGACCGTTCGTGGCGGATTTTTTCCTTCTTCCTATGGAATCAAGCCACAACAATATTGCAAATGATAAAACAATTGAATAATTTTCTGTGTTTCAATAATGGTGATTAAAGAACGCGAACAATAAATAACAATACTTACGCTTTTCGAAATACCTACTATCCAAGTCTCAAAAACTATTCACAACTATTTCACAAATAAATTAGCTAGATTTAGTATAAGCATTGAAGTAAACATCATTTATTAGATTTGAGAAGAGGTCGACAAAGTCTGACCTGCATAATGATATATCCAGTCCGCCATTACACTTAAATCACAAATCTACATTGTTCAAAACACTAGTTTTGAACACTGGATATAGAAACCTTGCAATAAGTAATTTACAACATCAAGCAACATAAAAACAATGACAAATAAAAAATAAAAAATAATATAAGTAAGTAATATGAACACCTAACATGTTTCAAAATAAACAAAAAATGCACTATAACAACAAAAAACTAGAACAGCACTAAAACAATTTTGTTACTGTCAAATCATTTGACATGGGAAATGATGTATGCATGTATATGGCAAAATAAAAGTTCTTTTGAATTGATCTATTTCATATTGATTTCTAATGCCTTATTTTTTGAGTCTTTGTGGCCAGCCTTGTATAAAAACGTTTTGAATCTCTCTAGGTTTGAATTTAAGCGTTTAGGTTGATGCTTTATGGCTATAATTGTTCTGAGATTAAATTATTGACATGTTGATGATGAGTTCTAGTTAAACTTTGTCTAAACCGTTTTACTTTTACTAAACTTCGCTTTACTTTTCTTAACAAACTTTCATATCGACCCCATGGTATTCAGGCATGCATCATCCATAAACCGTGTTCACACTCTACTTACACTAAAAGGCATCGTTTGACGTACGCGAACACCCATTTAACGTTTTTGCTCAACTGCGAAGAGAGAAAACTACGGCTTGCTAGCCGAAACTGACAGTCACATCGGTTTGAGCGAAAACGTTAAATGGGTGTTCGCAAGCTTCAAACGATGCCTTTTAGTGTATCAGCTTTAAGAAGCTTTCCTTTAAGATAATATCATAGCCAAGATTAGTTACATGCATTTGTCATACACTGTATTTCAAATTAAATGCAACTGTATTTCACTTTTTAACTTGGACTAGTCAAAGAAACTAGTAAACTAATGAAAGTTATTAATCCTAAGCCGTTTTTTTTTATTTTAATTTTCCCATCTCTAATACGAAAGAGCATCGTGTGCTAAGAGCATCGTTTCAGTAGCAACACTAACTCACCTACTCACAAGTGAAATTTTTAAGGGGTACATTCCGTTGGATTTGTTATCCTCCTTTGGTTTAATTGAACATGCAAATCAAATTAGCAGCTGACCAGCGCCTTAACTAGTATGCCCTCTCTCAATAATGCCAATCAATTAAGCTAAACAAGTAAATGAAAACTGCAAACTTGCATGGCACAATATTTGCAATTCTCCTAAAAATGTTTACCATGGTTTTGAAGAACTTCTGTTTCGCTAAACTATAAAATTACATTTAATTCTACTCCAACATGTTTGAGGAAACACTCATATAAACCAAGTGTTAAAAATGTTACGGAACAATTAAGAATGTTGTCTGATAGTGAGATACGATTGTCAAGCAATAACATTGCAACCAAGCTTTGCTTGCAACAAACGGTGCTGTCGATGTGAGATCGCAATCTAATCGCATTCTCACGATGCTACCCAACATGCCGTCAACCGAAAGACGATCGTTTATCATCGAGACGCCGCGTCCACGATACGTTACCTGCGAGTCGCCGTTTGCCCATCCGGACTGCGTGCTGTGAACTTTGGCAACCGGGTCGGTTCCCCTCCGTCGTTCCTCACCGGGCACCAGTCCGTCGTAACGCCAGTCAACGGAACCGAACCGTCGCCGCCATTCGGGAGCTGCTGCTTGTCCAACGCCATGGCCAAATCGATCGACGGAATCGATGCCGCCGGGTTCGAGTGAGCAAACTGCTGTGACCTTCGGCCTTCCGGCGAGCCGCTTGCGGTGGGCTGCCCTTCTTCCACGACGCTTTCCTCAACCGATGTTATGTAAACTGCTCGCACGAAGCGGACCCGAACGCGCGTGGATACAGAAAAGGGCACAACATTAGCATCTTTAAAAAACTGTCACTCTGTTCGATGTTCGGAAGCCGAAACATTCTAACTTCCTCATTACTTTTCGCGGGCATTTCGGTCAAAACAAGCTACTTAAACACGCAAACTACTCGATTTCCGGATCACCTTCTTCCACCGATCATGCGGAGGGCCACACTGAGGTGTCAGTTCGCCAACCATCGCCGCCACTGTCTCCGTCGACGTTATCAATTAGGACTGATTAATTGTGAGACGACAGACTGCTGGTGTACTATCGCGAACCGGTTCGTATCCACACAAACACACACTCACTTACTTCTCGGAGGCGTCACCGCATTCATCGGACATCGGAGTCTGTCGTGCGCCGACTTTGATTGCGACTTTCACGTTGATCTCAGCCACAAATGAAGATGTTCCACGCGTTTCCACTAAGGCCGCACTTACAACAACATAATTCCACACCCAGTGTTGGACCAACATAGAGCCGGACGCGCCATCGGACGTTCGTTTTTATAACAAGCGGAAGGTAAAATACCAAACCAACATTTGCGGTGCAAAAGATCTAATTACATTTATCTTTATCTTGTGTTTGTCCAGCCAAAAGCATGCAACAAAAAGCGGCCCACTCGGCTGCGCACAGCTTTTTTGGCTTTGGTTTTATCACCCTGGCGTCGGTCTTTCAGCCATCCCTCCTTCTTTACATTAATGCCGCAGGGTTGCCCATTCCGGTTCGATTATCTTTGCCGGACAAACAAGTAGAAATATTTAAACAGCACAACACACAAAGCAAACTTCCCTTCGGCGTGGGTTGGGGACTTGCCGACGGAATTGCTAAATGATGGATGCCATGCAGCATGGTTCGGTCGTACTTCCAGGGTTAGTTAAAAAAAACCAAGGACCAAACCCTTCCGTCCCCGTTCGGCCCTTTCCCGGCAGAGTTTCCAATAAATTGGCTCCGATTCGAACCGGATGAATTTATGTATGAGCGCACCCCGTTCTCGATTTCCGCAAGATAAAATGGACCGAAAAGAAAGCACCTGGTTTAGGAGCTACCGGAACCGGCCCTCTCCCGTCTTTCGTGGTGGTGTATCAATGCACTTACCGAACCTACCCCTTGTCCGGCAACCAATTACAGTGAATATACCGGTGGAGGTAATTTGCTTTGCTACTTGCCAGCGGAACCGAAAACTTTCCATCCCAGGTGCGGTGTTTATTCGGCCGATCTCTAAACCGATTCGTTTGGGGGAACCCGGAATTATGCATCCCGGCCGGACAATCTGTCTCTTTCTCTCTCTTCCTTTCACTCGATTGCTGCATGCAGTTCAGGTATCTAATCGTCTTATAGAATTTGGTGATGTTACACTGGCTGCAAAACAACTCCACTTTGGTACTCGAAAAACAACCCCTGCATAAGGAAGGAAGGGGTGAAAGTAGGAGAGCAGGGGCTCCGGACCCATTCCACCAGCGAGCGTGCTGGTCAACCGGGAGCCAAAGGATGTGCGGTCAGTTGGCAAAAAGCGGCCGAAAGGTGAACCGCCGGCAAACCGGTTCTACCTCGAACCGCTCCGCTTTTGTGCAAAGCGAATGAATAAATGAACCATAGTGACATATAAGAGGAGAAAGAGACGGCACCGCACCGGTCGAGGACTCGAGTAGATCCTTTTTCCCCTTCTTCGGCCAACCGTACACACAGACACACACACAAACACATATTGAAATGCAATTCCTGAACCGTTGCATATATGCAAACGTGATACCGGAACAAACCTCAGGGAAACCCGGAAATTTGTGCTCCTTCCGGATGCTCCTGAATGGATGTGTGTGTATGTGTGGGTGTGGGTGATGATAATGGCGGCGGTTTGCGGAAGAAGAAGAGGAACGGGGGCCAGGTGAAACCTGGTTCGTTCGGGAACCGGGTATTGGGTGCGGTTGGCCAAACTGAAGATAGTTCTGCCATCGGAGTTTGCAGTTAGAAAATTTTCGGTACTTTTCCCTTTCATCCCCCTCCCACGGTCGTCCTCGATCCACCTCGAACCGTCCCGCTTCACGTTCACCTTTTTCACCTTTGAATTTGCGTTTTCATTTTCCACTGAACTTTTCCTCCACCTCCGCCCCGTTCATCAGGCCTTTTTTGCCCATCAGCCTCATCATCATCATCATCATCTGTGCGATGCATAAAATTGCACACTACCGAATCCCTCCCACCCCCATCCCATCCCCTCCTCACCTCCCGGCAGTGCCTAAGCGCATGTACAAATTCAACACAAAATATGAGGGGCTTTGATCCGGTCCTTATTAAATTTGTATGAATGGAAATACTTATGTTCGAACGACCTGCTTTGCGCTCCGGCACCGGCCAAAGCAGCCGGCCAGTAGTAGCATCAGCAGCAGCATCAGCAGAGGCAGCAGAGATCGATAGCTGATGTTCGGGCCGGTTGCCCCGGCACGGTGATTCGGTTCGGTGGGATTTTGCACAAAACTTTTGCTCCACCCTGCCACGATCCTTCCTATTTGCGACCGGCATGGAAGCAACAAATGGATGAGGGAGGAATGGGAGAAAGGGGCCTTTAAGTAGCATACGATGGATGGCATCACTACCCTTTTTCAACGAGAGCACCCAAAACCCGGCTTTTGCGTTGGCTAGAGACACTCGAACGAAAACCCATCCGATTTTATCATATTCATGGATGGGAAATCTTGCATACAGCCGATTTCGTCCCATGCCGAAAAGACGGCGTTTCGACGACGATTACGTGCGATTATTGTGCGGCGGGCAGCCAGTCAGCCCGGAAGTTATCCGCATCGAGTGCGGATCCATTAAATTTGTAGGACTGATTGGACTTTCCATCATCATCATCATCCTCGGCCCTCGTGTGTTTAGCGTCCCGGTCATCTTCCCATTGGAACAACTTTTGTTTCGCGCAACCATGCTTCGCTCGATACAACTGTCCACCGCAGCATTCCGCCAAACATGCCTCCAAAGTCTGTCCGAACATGCGATCGCAGGTATGGGTAAACTTTTATAGTTGCCCCAAAAACTCACTCGAGCTCACAGCTTGAGTTCGCGCGTCAATGCCGTGGCTAAGATGTTTGTGGTCGGAGGACTTTACGTGCCATCGCCGACGTAACCGCCCCCTGCTGGCTGCTGGATGAAGTTCTGAGTTCGGTTTAAACGTATCTCAATTCGGGGCAGAGGATGGGAAAGAAACGGAGATGCCATTAGCAGCGTTAGTTGTTAGTCTGCTAGCTACATTGGAGCACTTCCAGCAGGTGGTCAAAAAGTGTCTCGAGAAAATAACGTTGAAGTTAAGTAGAATTCTAGTTCATTAAATTAGTTTTCTTGTCCAATCGTTCTCACTGTTAAAAATTATGTGTTAAACATAACAAGAAATTATTACAACCATGCATGAACTTCTCTTAGAAAAAGTCAAGTGTTACTTCTTAGGCAGTTTTGTCCATCAAAAGGCATTTTTTAATTCTGTTGATATTAAATAACAAACGGAAAACCAATTTTCTTCATTCTTTTTTATGCTTATGGGCGATGTTTACCCACTAATAGCTTCGTTAGTCCCATCAAACATTATTAAACATTAAGGCAATTATTAAAATTTAAAAAAAATAAAATATCAAAAACAATAACTCATGAAAAAAGGGATGTATTTCAATAATTGAGCATTGGTGGAATAAAACATTAAATTTTTGAAAGGATCATAAGTTTAGTAAAAGAATATGTTGCATATTAGTTCGCAGAAAAAGAAATGAACAAGCACTCAATGCATTTAACATTTTTAAGTTAAATATACCTAGCGTTTCCTATAAGAACTATCAGCGGTTGTATCAGCAATTATAAGATTGGAATCATTAAAATATACAAAAACTTCAAAACATTGAACAGAATAGAAAAATATTTTCCAGAAACGTGTTTTCAATGAGATTGTTGACATTTACTTGAAGTAAAAAATGACAAAATTACATTTACTTATACAATTCCATTCAGATTTCGGTGCGAAGTGATTAAAAAAATAAAACCGCCTTTGAATTAGTCTATCCGACGATATACCGTTGGAAATAAAAACACATCATCGGAGAATAATTCTGGCCACCGTGCGATGTACTATCCGATCGCATTCCTCTTGCGAAGTAGAAGAGCACGGAAGGAAACCGTAACCGTAGCGGAACCGTGTAACGTCTGACGGAAGAAGGTAACGAATTTTCACCCGGCGCACACACATTTCCATTGGCCATTGTTAAAGCCCTCCCAGTCCCCCGGTGATACGGCGCGAGGGCGGGAGGATGGATGGCTGCGAACTGCGAAATCGGAAAACCGAAAGGGCGAAAGCTAATGAATTGAAGGTGTGAGCGGTGGTTGAACGTCGGCAAGGACGCCAGCCAGCGGACCATTCCGCAGATAAAGAGGCCGAACGGGTCGAGGTCAACCATTAGATGTAGAAGAAGCGGAAGTGCAACGAGGCATTCCTCGCTGCATTCGCAATCCGGCAACGCACGGGTTCTTCTTTTCACCGGCGAGCTTTTCCACCGAGAGGATGTAGAACATTCCATAAAATTAATTTTAATTATCACAACGAGTGTCGTCGTTTGGAAGAAACATTTTTATGCTTTTCCGACACATACATAGCGCCAACCGGGTAACATTTCACCTTTTTACCTCGGAATGGCTGTCCGGGATTGTTTTTTTTCTTTTCCTTTCTTTCTTGTTCCACCGGTGTTGTTCCTTTCCATTTCCACTCCATGCCCTCTGCCGGGACAACATACGATACCGTCGAAGGCTCGGAAGCCTCTTAGTGTTTCGTAAAAGGTAAAACACTCGCTTGTTCCACGGCACAATCGGATCCTCTTCCATTCGGGACGCCCACGATCGCGGAGATAGTTGGTTACGAGCGAGCGCCAACTTCATTCCATTTCTTTCCCATCCATCCTTCCCATCGGATGGGTCCTACGACACCCAAAACCCACCATATCGTGCCGTGTGCGAAGACACCGCGGTGTCACATTAAAAGTGATAAATCTGCACGAAAAACTTCACGTGCAGGGACGCAAACGAATGCGAACCGAACGAAAAAACCGAGGGCCAAAGTTTGCCTTTAAATTTTACCAAATTTTCGACGGTTTCTTAATTTTTCGGCTAGTCTTTTTTTTCTCCATCGGCATGTCTTCCCATAAATTGCTTTTTTCGTGCCACGTGCTCGGTCGTGCAAGCGTGTGTAGGTCTCTTCCGTTTTAGGCCACGAATAGACCACTCCATCGAGGGTACCTGTCTGATATTAATTACCTACCTGAGACCGTTACGACACCCGCGACCCCACGGTTGTTCCTCCCCGGTGACATTTCGTCCTCGCCGTTCGGGAAAGCGGGAAACACGGTTGCCTTTTCTTCCCAAAGGAAACGGTGTTAATGGTCGTATATTATTTTTCCCCGATAGTTCCTTATCGTCCTTGCTTCCGACTTGGGCGCCCAAGTGCCAGGTGAAGATGAACACGTCTTTTACGTCCGTCCCCAACCCGATCGTCGACCAGTGTTCAGTAATAAACATTTATGACGTTAATTCCGCATGATTGTACTCCCCTTTTTTCCCCCGAAACGGCCCGAAAAGGTTGCGGGAACCTTTTTTCTCCCATCTGCCTTTGGTTCCAGGTTCTATTGGTGGAGGAAAAAATTGGCAAATTCCACACGATGCACACGGCGTGGCACGAGCCGGACGACACATAAACCGGATTACGGTTATTAGGGTGCCAATATGTGTCCACCGGCTGGATTTTGGAACTCCGCTCCGGAATCGAGTACGCGAGGACTACCTGGACGTTAGGAACACGCCACCCGGAGGGTCATCGGTGCGCATCGAGACAACACTCACTACGTGACACTCCGTTTGCCAGGCGGCCAAAACCCTTTGCACGTTCGCTTTTCACTGCGCCAATTTTCTGGTGCGATTTGTTCGAAGGGTTCGTTTCCCCGAACTGCGTGCCGTCCGGGAAAAACGCAGTAAAAATCAACACTGCATACATCATAAATGGGGTTCATGGGGGAGGGGAGGTCCAACATACCCGGAATCGATCAAATGGGAGTGGAGAAATTTACTAACCTTTCCCGCCTTTCCTAGTCGCGACAGGCGCGTGAAATTTAACAGCGAAATCGTAAAATGGAGCGGAAATTGTATATTTTCGCCAATTTTTCGTTCCGGTCCCCGGGGTTGTTTTTATTTTTATTTTTATTTTTTTTTTTTGCTTTTCCCATAACCGAAGCGAACGGTGCAGAGCATAAATTCTGGCCCCGCCGAAACACTGCCGGAGCGGAAAAAGGGATGATCACGTTCCCTAATGGATCGTGGCGCGCGAAAAGAGGAGAAAAAAAAACCGACCGAACAAATACTGAACCGAAAATGGCAAATTCTCACCGCCCTACTCCTAAATCGTGTTAGTGGTAGCCTTTTTTTCCCCCCACTCAAGTACGACGGGGGTCAATATACATTTTTCATCCTCGCCGATCCGCAAACCGGGCGCACGAAGATTTTCCTGCCACGTCGGTCCTAATGGGTGCCACGGTTTAATTAAAATCTTCTTTTTCACGTCCCTTTGCGTGGGCGCGGGAATATGCACGATCGGTCGCACGGAAAATGGTTTCGTTTGTCCCAGAACGGCACCAAAACCAACGAAAAGCGGAGCATTTGGCAAGATAAAGCACTTGAAATGGCCACTTTTCCGGTCCGCGCCGAAAAAGAAAATTATGACAAAACCGTAGATTAAAATAGATCGACCAAGAACCCGCAACCCGCGGAAGTCGGGGTTGGGTCCCACCGTGCGATAAACGGCGAGATATCATTTACGAGTGTCATCTATCACTGCCGCGAACGGTTTTCCGCCGAGCAGGTTCCTTCCCGGCGTCGGCACTTTCGGCGCACCGAGCGATAAACTTTCCTTTCCGAATCCAATCCCGCCGAGATGATCCGTTCCGTGGAAGAGCTTTTCCACTCTCTCGGGGTGGCAAGGGGGGAGGAAACCACGGGCCACTTGGCCTCGGGCTGTAGTAGGTGGACACGTCGTGCCGTGTTTCGGGCCAAGATCGGCGAAGATAAAAATAAACAGCATCCTCTTGGGGTTCCAACTCGAGAGTGCCGTGAAGTTTGACTGACAATCGAAACGATGGCGAACGGCATGTGCGCGGGAGAGACGAGTGGTAAGGAGAAAGCCATTTTAAGGACACTTCCTAACCTCAAACTCACACTTGCACGGAGCCAACCGTACCGACCGTTGGTGCCCAGCTCACTGGAAACTATGACATCTTAATGTCCCCGGTGGCGTTCTCCTTCGGAATGAAGCCACTCCGGCTTACAGGGTCTGCCCATGTCCTCCTCCAGACTCCTCCGGCCCCCCACTCGCAGTCAGTTAGTCCGGTTTCCTTTCCGGTACGGCACCGGGTTCTTTAATTACCGCAAAAGATGACAATCATTATTAATTAAGTGAGGGAATAGAAGTAAAATATAATCCAACGAACGTGTCCTGTGCGCCTCGATACTACCGTGTCATCAAGGGCGCTCACACATACACACCAACACATACACACACATTCACTTCTCCTTAAATTCCCGGAAGTCCAGCTCGGACGATGCCAATGAAAAAGACATTTTGTCCCGCTTCTCTGATTCAATCCTTTCCCTTCGTTCGTTTTGCACCATTTTGTTTTTTTTTTTTCAAGAGGAGCAAAAAGGACACGAAAAGGAACCCGCCCTGGATGGTGGAGTAAAAAAGGGGTTTAACCACAACCGGGGAATGCGGACCCCCTGACCAAGGGCTTTGCGATAACCCTGCAGTCGATTGAGAGTCCATGAAGGGCGCCCGGTGACCGAAAGGACACATTAAAAGGATAAATACTAAATGGAGCGCGATGCAGAGTGTTGCGATTTATGCACTCAATTTGGTTGTGCAGTGATTCTCAAGGCTTGTGGCACCTTGTGATCTGTTCGGTCGTTATGAACCCTAAAAACTTAATATGCATAGACCTTACGAGAGGTTCAGAACATTTCGGCATTTATACTTGTGATCGTTTATGTTCGAGTATATGGTAAAAATTTCATTCAAGATATTAGTATCACACGTCGCACCAAATCCAAAATTTCTAATGATCCTCATCAAAAATAAACCGAACCAGCTCTAATGGTTTTGCAAATAACAGACTGTATTTTATAGTTATCGAGTAATGATTCAATTATGGCAATAATTTCCCAGAAGCACCTAATGCTAATCATTTTGACACCAAAACAAAAAGATTTATTATTATGCAATAAATAACTATCGACATTATTGATTACAAGCAGACAAAATCAACGACATATTGGTATGCCTATAAGGAAAGTGATATCGAGAGCTACTGAGAAGGTCAATAGTGAATCATCGTCGGCACGTAATCATTCTCTTGAGATTGAATGTAACACCAATCTTGTGTCTTCATGACGCGCGTTTCAATAAATCATTTTAAAAGTAAAAGTACGTCCAATTTAGACATTGTCTATCTTCAGAACAAGCCAGTTATTTAGAATTTGTAACACAGCCTTTATAACGTGCCTGAACGGTATGAACATAAAACATGTGTTTCAATGCTAGAACTAAAACTATAAAATTTCTTTAGTTAATGATCGGTAATAACAAACATGTCGTACACCAGAATATTTGGGTTTCATGCCCACACCACAAAGTAAAAACAAAACAGTTACAAAAAGTAAAAAGTAAACACGTTTGAGAATCTCTGGACAAATGTGACCTTGCTAGGTAGGAGATGGGAAAGCCGGTAGGAACCAATTGGCCATTACCTTCGAGATACTCGGCTTGGAAATGACGGTGTTCACTAATGATGTTTGTCCGTTTAAGAACCGCGATTGGCGTGTTCGATAAGAAAACACGGACCAAAGACACCAGAAAAAGGTGGCACTTTCGGTTTTAAAAACTGTGTTGGTTTCCTTTTCAAATGGTTCCAAGAAAGTAATTACACCTAACTACTACTGGGCATTTTTATATTTTAATGTTGAAGATGAAAAAGATGTACCATCTAAACGGTTGATAAAAATGAAAATCTTTATGAAATATGACACAGTGATGAATTAAAAAATAAAACAGAAAGGAGATGTTAATAAAATTAGAACGAATTATTGAAGGATAACATGACAAAGAAACAAATCCCTCATTTTACAATAAAATGCTAAACCTCACGGAACGTTGAATGTTGCATTCAAAACAATTATTCGACATTTTATAGCTGCCTCATAAAAGATGTGCGTTCGGAATGTGATCCAATCTCCGAACAAGGTGCCTGGTCGCTCCCGGAGTGTCACATCCAACTCCCCTGACATGGCCCATAAATCGGATGTCACAAACGACGGGATAACGGTTCGCGCGGGCACGTGACAGGCACCACACGCGCGTCTCGCGTTCCATCGGCATCCAAGGGCGGTGTCTAGTTCGAGATCTTTGCAAAAATCGCTCCCGGAAAACCACCTCTTCCCAGGCGAACGAAGGGACGCAAACGGCCAATCTTTTCGGGGGTGTCTTAAATTTCGCCATTTTTCACCTGCCACCGAATCTGCACGCGCTGGATGCCGTGGCCGGATCGTACAGGGCGAAGGAGGGAGCGAGAGCCGTGGCACCTTGCGGTAATGTTAAACCAAAATTTATGGCCCGGTATCAGAGTGTCACGCGGGATGGGTTGCTTTGGCGCGTCACGCGGCAAACGGTTCCGGCCCCGTTCTCCAAGGCAGGATGCAGATGATAGTTGCGGACGCAAAATAGTGAGATTTCAAAACGGATCCACCCAGCGATGCCTTGCATCGATTCCCCCGGTCCTCGGGCAATCCCCAGAACTGTTGCCACCAAACAGCATACGCTCGACCCTCTTTCGAGCAAGCTTTCCTGTGGCATAATTCTGACACTGATATTCAAGCGAGGTTCTGTGCGAGCTGCTGCGCAACGTCCAAGATGTTCCACCGAGACTTCCGTCTTCTAATAAAAGGGGGGGAAGTAAAATCCTCCTGTTTACTGTTGTGCTTCTTGATGGCACACCGTACAACGCCATTCGGGTAGCAGCTGGTTTCGGGCAAAAATGCATTCATATTCCAACCATAAATTTATCACCTTCACTGACGCTTTCCGTGACCTGCAATTATTTCTCGGTTTTACGCGTCCCTTGGGAGGGCGTCCTGGCCGGGTCGTGTTTGGGGTGCGATGGGGAATGAAGGAGGTGCATGTTTGTTTGTTGGCGAGAATGTTCTTATTTTAAGACAACTTTGAATGTACCCAGGGGGGGTGTGCAAATTTTCCTCGTTTTGCTTTCTATCAATTGCTGGGTTGAGTGCCCCTTTGATGAATCTTTCATACGTGTGGGAACCGCTAAAGCCGGTCACCAGCTTGCGTGAGACTGCAATTATCTGATTATCGCAATTATCTTTACTGGACGCGAAAAACGACGGTTCCTAGCGGCGCTTGGGGGACGGATTGGGCGTGCGGATTGTTAATCGTTTTCTTGTTGAGTCAATAACGACTGCCTAATGAGCTCCGTTTCGCGGTCGGATGAAAAGAAGCGTGCCGACAGCTGGTCGGATGCTTACGAGGAGGGTCTGGCGAGCGCGTTTAGCTGAGACCATTTACAACCGATGCCCCGGTTTCTAGGAGGGTATTTAATTTTTATTGGCTACCATCAAAGCCAAGGTCGTATTATTTGTGACCTTCTAGATAATTTCTTTTCATTTAAAAAGTGAACTCATTGAAAGAGGTTTGTTTTTTGTCAAGGATTTATAGCCTAACAATTTTGTTCAATTTATACAAATAAGTGATACGAAGACTCATAAAACCAGGTTTGATTATCCTTTTTCTGATCTTAATTTAAAATTACTTTTGAAAATACACAAAGAAAATTGTATTTAAAAGGGGTTTCTTTAAAATTTCTTAAAACTGCGCTTCAAGTTAAGCTTTATTGAATTGAGTCTATATGATGAAACATTCATTCTTTAAATACATCTAGAACCAATGCCTTAGCGTTTTTTTCTTGAAAACGTTTGTTATCTCTGCCTGTTGATCAATAAACAAAGATTATTTCAACACCGACAGTTTGTTGTTTACGGGAGGCATATTGTCAAACGCATTTTTTTTCAAACATGGTTAACGCATTTACTTCATGAAATGTGTTGCCACATGGTTTATCTTTATTGCTAAAGCTTACCGGTGTTTGAGCTGCAAACGTGCGATGTTGGGAGCTATAATTAAACATGTGAAATAAACGAAATGAATCAAGGCAATAACAACCGAAACATACAGCAAACTATCTAATATTCGTTAATGTAAGTACTGATGTCGAACACTTTTCTAAATTGCTTACCACAATAGTATATTTCGAAACAGCGGTAGTCTGATTTTATGATCTCAACATCAATGAAAACAATGCGGCCGCGAAAGCATCCTTCGCGATCAAAATCAATAGAAAAGAGGTCGCAGCATACCGTTTAACGAGTCAAAAACCGTGGGAATATGTTTGATAGTTGGTTTGAACTTTGTTTGCCAATTACGAGCACCCAGAAAAGTGGGGTAAAACTGCAAATTAGGTATGTTTCATCAACAGATCAAGCAATTGAGTAATTTGGTATATGTTCTGGACGAAGGCTGCCCGAGAAAACCATACAATTTAATTTCGCTAATCATGGCGACCAACATGATCCATATTCCATGACTTCACACAAAAAAGCAGTTTCTATCCACGAGATCATGGACACTATGATCCATAATTTCTATTTACTTATTTCGTTTAAGAGGTTTTAGCGAAGATCTCCCACATACTGCAAGTATGTTTGTAACCACTTTTCCAACCAACTGTCACAACAACGCCAGGGTAGAAGATTGTTTTGACCCGACCTCTCTTTTTAATTAATCTTGTTCGCGATCTTGCTTCTATTTGTCAACATAGTACCAAAGCCAACCGCCAGGAGCGCCACAAGAAACGTAATATGAACTGTGGCTTTTTTTTTTAAATAATTGGCAATTTTAAATTCTTTTGCATTTGAAAACAATTTTTCAAAACGTATAAATAAAATAATTTTACGTAAAACGAAATTGCCGGAGACTTTCCATCTTAAATCATACCCATAGCTCATCAAAAATGAATAAAGGGATCGATCGTCGAATGTATGTTGCCGTTCTTTGTAGGTCATGACTTTATCCGTTATCAAGTAATAATAACGATCGTTACAGGGGCAACACTAATAGCGTGAATGGTGTTATCAGTGTGTTGTTACGCCGGAAACTTTCTTACTCTCATTACTCTTTGCAAATAAACTGCAACCAGTTGCTAATATTAAGCAGCAAAGATGGTCTACATATCGAGTTGCAGTACAAAGCCAATAGTTGCATTTGGTTGTTCGCAATCAATCCTCGATTGCGCTCATCCTAATTACATTAATGTGACACTTGATTTTTCAAAACTCTTTTTAATTAAATTCTATCCACAACTTCCGCTGAGATTAGATTATTTGAACAGCCTTCCCATGTGGAGTATGTTTTCTTACAAAATACATCGTAGTCTACGCACTTCATTCCGTCTGGCCAATGGAACCATTTCTTTCCCACAAACAATGCACGGACCAATGGCCTTTGCTGCCTTTGCCCTACCTGACGGCCACCACGGACTGTGACAGTGAAAAAACTGGCTTGTCAGCAGTTAAAATCCTTCCCGAAAGCCTCCCCAGGTGGCGGCCCACCGGACGGTTTGTAAACAACCGCGAGCATCAAGTACCCAGCGCAGGTGTGCGGGTCAAGAGGTTTTTCCAACCCCCCCATCCAAAACGCCGATGCAGCCGGGATTTGGGATTTATGCCGTATTTACGGTAAACCTGGTACGTCATCGATCGGTCACGGATCGGAATCCCCCACCGACGTATGGGGGGGAACCACGAGAGAGTAGCGTACTCCGAACGTCGATTACGTATTACTAAACCGGTTTTGGGGTGTGTTCCCGCACGCAGCCGGGGAGTAGCTGGTGGCTGCTGGCGGGACTTTCATCATCGCGGCCAACAGGCGAGGGGGCGGGCGCGTAAGTCACTTTTGTGGCTCGAGAAGTGACTCGCTCGGTCCGGACGGCAGTTGAAGAGCGATCGTCAAACGCAGCGGATGGTGTGCGCCGAGGGTTTGAAGTGTAAGCTGTCGGTTCGGAGTGTTCGGGAGTGTAAATGAGTCTCGGGTAGGATTGTGGCGCCGTCGTTTGCGTTTGTTAAGTAACGGACGTTACAACGTGAGGAGCCGTTTATTAAACGCACCATCGTCGGTAGCGTAACCGATCCGATTCGTCGACCCAAATTAATACCGACCATTGGGAGTGAATCCGTGCGGACATATTTTTTGCTGCCTTTCCGAGTGTTTTGTGTAAGTGTATCTTTGATCGATGGTGTGACCTATTTCCTTCCCCGAACCATGGCTATCGTGTTAGTTGGCCAAAAAACAAAACCAAACCGATGGTGGTAAATCGTACCTCGTTCGTGCCAAATAAACACCCAAACGGAGTGCAGTGAAGAAGTACATTGTTGATGGTGGTCAATTGCATCACTGCAAGCGCATACTTTCTCTCGACCATCGAGCCCCCTTCCCCCCTCGAAACCCATCTATCTGGCCTATGACATAAAACAGACTCGGACAGATTGGACCGAGTACGGACGTACTATAACTTCGCGGTTCGCTGACCACGTGGGAATCAGCCGCTGGAAAATCAATCCCGCCCGCAGAGGGTGCTGCCACCCACCCCGGAAGGGTAGTGCCGGCCGTTTTGGGGAGGGCTCCATAGATTGGCGTGCGAGAATTAATGAATCTCGGTGACATGCATGGCAACAGAGTCCGATCTCCCAGGTGATGCTGGCGGAGTGGCATGCTGCTTCGAAACAAAACACGTACGGCTTCGGGCGAGTCAGCCCATTGCCACATTCTGAGTGTGGTTTACCCAAGCACACACACACACACCAGGTGGCACACCGTTGCAAATGATACACGATGCGATCCCGGCAGCGTGGTGGCAGCGTAATGAGCGCTTGTAACGCTACTAATGGGCTGGTTAGATAATTATTTTTCAGCCCCGGCTGTGCTTTCTTTCGCTTATTATTATGATTTCTAGCCCGATGCTATAAATTGTGTTCTCGTAGAGTCGCCGCACCGAAAAACAACTGAAAATGTGGTGGGGGGTGGTGGTGGTGGCTCCGAGATTCATACATTTACCGTTACCGAAAGCAGCAAAAGGGCACACGTGCTTTTTCCGCCGATCCGTGCGATATGGTGCACGGTTCGGGAAATGGGGCCACGATACGGAAAGCTCCCGGGTGGGATGGGAAGCCTCCCACCTGGTGATGATGAAAAATTAGAAACTGAAGTGAATTTTAAACTCATTTTCTCGCCCGGACCCGTCCGGGAACGACCGGCTGCTCATTTGTTAATGATCAAATCGGGAAAGCGAAACACACGGAAATTGAAATCCGATCCGGTTTCTCTATTCTCGTTGAACCTAGTTTTCCCACTAATCCTAACCGGTGGCCAAATTTGGCCCCCGGACTGGAAACACGTGGGTCGTCGTTGGGTTTGCATTCGTACACGTGGATTTATTTCAAGTTTTCTCCCCGCTCTTCCGCTTGATCTTATTGCAGTTTGGAGCCGGATGAGGAGTGTACAACTGATTCCGTTTACCTCCACCGTAAACGAGCCACCGACTGCGCCTCGGAATCGCACATGTTTGTTGTGAAATGATAATTTTCATCAGGAGCACTTGAAGCGGATGGCCCTCGAGCGGGAAGATATGGCGCCGCACCTGAGGGTCTATTCGTTTTCCTTTTTTTTCTTATTTCCACACGCCCCATTTGACTTTTGCGAGCCGCTGCCCTTGGAGGAAAGGTAACACCGAGCCGGTTATTATTTGTTGATGTTTTACAACAACCGCCCCGGTTGCTCGGTACGCCCAAGTTCAAGTGGTGGCCGCGTGAAGTTGGCCAAACGAACCAATGCTTCACCGAGATCGGAACGAACGGTGAATCAACGATGTTGTGGTGCTTGTTGAGGCGATTTTTCATTAAGCTACTACTATCAAACAATTTTTTTGTATTTTTAACAAACTTCTTATTTAAATTTATATTATTTTTAGGGTTTTTTTATTATTTTGTAGAATTTTTCAAACGTTTTACGTATTACATTCGCGTGCTCTACTTATTATAATTATTTTTCGATAAGAGTACACGCTTGTTTCCAGCATGGCTAAGAGTACTTTGCCGTAGCAGGGAGAGCTGATGTTTATGTTGAAAATGTGTATTTTTAAATTACACGTGATGTTTCAATGTTGTATGCAGCAAGTTGAAAATATAAATATTTTCAACACACGAAAAATTACTGAGGCTAGCTCAACAAAACTTTTAATTACCATTCCTGTATGGCAGATACATGACCTTATCCGTTCCGTACTCGTATAAAGCATAACTGATCAATTTTTCAATGTAAATTAATTTTAGATTTTTTTTATAAAAGCAGTTGTTGATTTGTGTTAAAATTATATTATTCTTTTTTTAGTAATTTACGTTGAAAGCGTAGTGAAAATTCAACAACTCAACACACTTTTTTACACAATTTTTTACAGAATGATTGGGATTTGTGATTCTGATTTTTATAGATAGCTTTTAATATCTCTTATTAATATCTGAGTATTCGTTATTAAACGTTCATAACCAGAATTAAACATTCAACCCAATCCTCCAATAATCTTCATTCCAATAATAATTTAAATAATAATAAAAATATTAAGCAGAAACAAACTCAATCATGGCCAGTTACACATCCGCAATCTTTCATGCAATATAAAATCAAGGTTTAATAAATCCAAGCTGTAATTTCGGTCTAACACCACAGCGCTTAATATTTTTCATTAAATAATCATTCTCCAATGAAATCTGCAAGAAAACCTCCATTAAACGAAAATAATGAAAAGTACTTCATGCACAGTGACATAGCCTAATGGTTCTGCAAAACGGTTTAATCATCTTAGCGGTTCCCACTTACGAATTAAACGACGCGCACCGCGATAAGAATTTTCACCTCCAGCTGGCAACGATGGTATAATTTGTGCTTTAAAAACTGTCCCCATTTCGCCGGAACACGTCGAAAGCGGCACGGAACCATTTCGATTCCATGTTTTTCCCATGATTTTCCACCCTTCGCTCCAAACGAACCGAACCGAGCGAACGAGCGAGCTTCGCTTGGCTTTTGTGGGACATAAATAAACTTGCACGCCGGAGCGCCGATCCATCCGCGACGGATTTTTCCTCACTTTATTTACACTCATTACACGCAAACTTTCATTCACTTTCCCACCGCGCCCTTCTGCCACACACCGCCCGGTTCTGAACGTCGTCCGTTACCCGTTGGTTTTTCTTCCACTTTTCGGTTTTGTTTCCATCTTTTCCAGACCGTTCGTTCCGTGCCCTGGAGCAAGGCCAACGGTGGAAATCAGACAACGGCACCGCGACACAGTTTCCGGTGGAGGAAACCGCGTCCAATAGACCGTGTGTTTCGTCAAGAGGGCGACCCAGAACAACAACGCGATCCGGGAGGCAATTTAAAACATAAATTGAGATAGTTAACAACGGGACCCACTATCGGAAACTGCCCACTAATGAATTCCACCAAAACGGCCACGGTCCAGCAGCGGGTTCTGAGTAAGATCGTCGAAGAGGATCCACCAAGTGCGCTGCTGGCGAAGGTTCCACCTCCGAGGCCTGCGATCGGCGAGGTTCAGCAGCCGGCCAGCAGCGAGGGACGTGACCAGCTGCGCCACTGTTTCGTTCCGGCCGACGAGAACGGATGTCTTGGGCTTCACCTGAGCCGCACACCCTGGGATCCGTATCCGTGGGTGAGCGGAATCGTCGGGGGTTCGTGCGCCGATCTGGCCGGTGTCCGGGTCGGGGACTGTGTGCTGGAGGCGAACGGGGAGGACCTGCTCGGGCTGAAGGTGGTGGACATCGCGAAGCGGGTCCGTAGTCGCCGTGTTTCCCGCACGTCCCCGGCCGGCGTCGGTCTTCTGCTCTGGAACTCGGGCTTCGAAAAAAATGTAAGACCCATCAGACTACATCTCCCAGCTTCATGTGACTCATCATAACATTCTCCCGACAGAGCCTCAACCCGCAGTCCCTGTCACGCTTCGCCAACTGCCTCCAGGGCATCGCCGGACTGCTCGAGTGCCCGATTTGTCTGGAGATCATCCGGCCACCGTCGTGGCAGTGCAACCACGGCCATCTAATTTGCTCGGGGTGCCGCTCCAAGACGACCAAGTGCCCGATTTGCCGGGAGGTGCTGGGCCGCGGACGGTGCATCGTGGCCGACAAGCTGTTTCACTATCTCGTGCAAACGCTGGGACATGAAGGTAAGGGGGTTTGTTTTTCACCAATTTTCCAATTTGATTTTACTTAAATTCAAAGATCGGTATCGGAACGATCAACCTTATCTAATTTATTCTCATCATGCACTCGAGAGAAACTTTGGGTAATATCGTTATCAGATTGTTGGCATGTTGTCCTATCGCTCTTGTATAAGTAAAGGATGGGTAATATGTATCCCTCAAACAAAGAACTTGAGTTTCTCCTAGTGCTTTCATAAAATATATCATTTCTTTTACAAAAAGTAACTCCAAGAATGTTGGGACCATTCTTTACCATGCTTTCGGTCCCGAGGCAAAGGTATATATAGTTTTCATATATTTTAGAGAACCGATGATTGTTATACTGAAAGCAATTAACAAAATTAGATTTGTTTGCAAAACCAAATATAAAAGAATTGTTGTAGCAATGAGTTTTTTAATAATATGATTGAAATATAAGATGTCACAAAATTAATCATTTGTTAGATATGGATGAATAGTTTGTACAACCATGAATTGATTCAGTTGCTTTCATCTATATCTCCACCTTCTATCCCAAATAGGCCAGCCCATATTTCCTCCCAATGAGGATGCCTTTATTTTTATCTCCACGGCAAGACTGCAAGCATAACGAATCAAAATCATTTTTCCTTTCCTTATTTAGCATACATATTGTCGGACTTGATGAATAGTTGTTTAATTTATTTTGTTTGCAAAAACTTATATACCTCAAAATATGATAACAAGCATGGTTTTCAAGAGAATATTCGTTAAATATTACGAAAAGTCTTCTTTATTAACCTAGGATATATCAAACACGGTAGTTTACATATTCCATTACTACATATATTTTTATATTGCATAATTCTGCTGAACTGGTGCAACTTTTCGCAGAATAGTTTTCTGCTGCCACAACAGTTTTAAAAATATCTCGTAAGTTGGAAGGTATAGTAAATTCATTGTTTTGTATTGCAAAGTTTGTTTTGTATTCCAATTTATTGTTTTGTATTGCAAGAGCCAGCAATAATTACAACTCGCATCGTATTACAGTTTAGGAATTAGGAATTATTACTACGCATCGTATTACAGTTTAGGAATCATTTGCACCATTTTTTGTACCAAAGTTTGTTATAATTAATAATTGAATTTTCATTCAAGCAAGAATGTGTCAATCATGCGTTGTGTTTAAACAATTATCAAATTTTTGTTAAATTTATTAGAAGTGTAAAAATCGTGAATCTACCTACCAAACTTGTTTTGTATCGTATGTTAGAATTATTATCAACAGAAAGGTTTCCAGAAATCTAACCAATATAAATATTATAATACGTTCATAATCCACTCAATTTTCTCTTTTTGTAAATAAAACGATACTCTGTTAACCCAAACATATTGATCAATGACGTCGATAATCTGTGTGCTTGCGGTATGGTTGCATCACAATGCGCACCTATCGGTCGACCATATGGGTTAATTGTTTTATTGCGGTTTCGCCTGCGATTTTACTCATTATGGTTCACTTTATTCCAGCCGACCAGCACCATCGACCCCCGATGGATCCGAAATCCCCGGCCAGCGTCAGTCGAAGGCTCCCACTAATGCTGCGGGAGTTCCAGCGTCAGCCGACCCCGGACCTGCATCAGCCACACAAACACGCATTCAAATTGAAAGCAAACACCGGCCCTAATGGGACCCCGCCAGCATTATCAACCCACCCCTCGTCCTCGCCTTCGTCCCCCTCGTCATCGTCGTCATTGTCGTTCCACTGCCCATCCGGTCAGCCGTGTCCGCGGATGAAAAGTCAACATGACATTCTGATTCACCTGCAGAAGGCGCACCAGACGAGCGTCGTCCAGTACTACGTCACTGCGGGCGATACGGTGGACGTGGCTCTCACGGACGCCGGTGGAAGCTCGCTGCCCTGCGTCGTGCTGCTCCCGACGCCCTCCGGCAAGGCCACCCCGAACGGTGAGCCCTCCGCGGAGGAGTCCCGCTCGAGCCGGAACCAGTTGTTTTTCGTCACCAAATTCCGACCCCTGGAACAGCCGGCCGAGACCCTTTGCTGGCTGTGGCATCTGAGCGATGACCTCCAAAGTGGTAGCTTCCAGGTACAGCTGCTTGACGATCGGCAGCAAACTAGCGGAGGATCCTCCTGGCAGGGTCGACCGGTTCCGCTGGAGTGGGGCTGCCAGGAGGTACTGAGGAGCAAGCGGTACGCCCGTTTGGGTGGCGATACGCGTACCCTGCGGGTTCGAATAATGCTCGAAAGTACCGATCGAACTGGCAGTGAGTGAAGGGAGAGAAGCAGAAGGGCAGGAAGACCCAGACGCGGAAGCAATGGACCGCCGAAAGACTGATCATGCATTACCAAAATAGACAAACCTAGCATTAAGTGGTTTTTCGGACATTTTTAGGCCGCAGCTGCCATTGTTACAAAAATCTCGAGGAAAGTATTTCCCCCGCGACTAAACCCTATTGAGACAAATCAGACAGAGGAAAATGGACTAGAACTGTGTAGAAGTGTATGGTTTTTAAAAACTGAAAATGTGTTACAAAGGGAACATTAAAATACACCCTTAAAATATTATAGCAAATTGTCAAACTTAAGTTAAACTATTCGTTTGAATCGAATCAACAAATATAGAATCATATAATGGATATAATAAACAAATTACTTTACCAAACGTCTTGAGTTTTTTCTTCAATCCATAAACTTATAGTGACATACGTTTCAGCGACATTTAAAAGGCAGAAGCAAGCCCAAAGCGATTTTTCTTACGAATCGCTGATAGGAGAATATTTTCTTCTATTCTAGGCAAATCGATGAATCATAGGCGATCATATCAATTGTAGATTAATAACAATGAACAGTAAACTTCATATGGAGACTGAAAAGAGAATCTAAAGACTGTAAAATAATGAATGATTAATTTGCTTGCGATTTTCAATTCAAACTTTTACTCTTGCATTGATTTTTAATTTGAACTACCAAGTCGAATTTTTCAAACTTAACGGCACAAACGATAAGTTGGCGGAGTATTTCACTGAAATATATCATTATCTATCGTAAATCTTTCATGAAATATTCCAATGGAACCATTCATTTCAAATAATCAAGGTTGATGTCCTGAACTAGATAAAATTTATTTTTAAACTTTGATTAATAATTTTTATCAGTTTTTAACTTTTAACACCATTACACACATTGATTGCTATAAAAAATAAAATATAAAAATACAGTTGAAGACTATTATACCTACATTATTGAGTGTTGTGTCCAGTTTATCAAACATTAAGATTAAAAAAATCTTAAAACAGCGGCTCAGATATCTTATTACATAATTGATTCCGGATCCTATTTAAAAAAGCGAAGTTTAAAACAACTTGTTGATGAAATGCTAAACAGTTAATTTTAAATAAAAAAAATGTCGTCCAAGCAATTATAAAGCAAGGGTATGTGTATATCAATAAGTGTAAATAAATAACATTCAACTACATCTTAAAAGCGATAACGATTGGTAAATGATATTTAAAGTGTGTGTGAGATTAAACAAGTGGTTTATTATCGAAAACGGTTTTCTATTCAGACCATAAATGTTGAGACACGAGGCTCTCCCATTTATCGTTCAAAGTTTATAATTACAAATTAATTACATACACTAAATATAGATAACAACACATCGCATTCCGGCATCACAATCAAGAGAAAGATGCACTTCGATTTCCATTAGACACCGGTTCACAAGTCCGCCAGCCGCTTGATCGATGCCTTCAGTAGAATTTCCGTGTCCGGGCTGAAGGTAGCCCGAATGCACACACCCGTATAGAACACGCCCGCCTTCGTGTTGACCAGATCGTTCCACGACTTGTCCACCATCGAGTGGACCTCCGAGCGCGAGATGAGCTCCTTGCCGAGGATTTGATCGAAACCCTCCTTGCGGATGATGACTTCCAGTGCGTAGCTCTTGCTCAGCTCGGGGCTTCCCTCAAGCAGGGCCGAGAGAAAGATGTCCCCGATCGTGCTGACGGTGGTGGGGAGGAAAGAGGAAGAGAATCAGATCAGACATCCCCGATGTCGGCTGGGTCAATCGACCGATGTGAAACGTACCTGGTGTCGGAGATTAATTTCAGCCAAAATTTATGACCATCGAGCAGCAGCAACAGGCACGCATTGTCGACGGGTGTCCGCGGGGGAAGCGAAATCTCGGCCGACGCCGTCCCGAATGAGATGACCGGCGTCCGGTGGTGCACGGTGACGTGCTGCTGCAGTTCCGGCGCTGAAAGATGAATGTAACTCGATTTAACACGCCTTGGAAGTCCTGTGCGAGTGGGATCCCGCCACTTACCGGAGATTAGATCGCTGCAGTACTCGCCACATGGACAGTGGAAGGTCGCTGGCGAAGGGTGCAGTACAGGGACCGTCAGCTGGATACCGTTCTCCGGAATGCTGCCAAGACTCTCGACCGAGACGTTGCACGACATGGACGACGTTGGGCGGCGCACGGTGAGGCTGTTGTAGGAAGCGGACAGCTCCGGTGCCAACCGGTTCGCCGACGGACATCGAAGCACCGACACCGAGTTATCACGTCTGTAAGAATTAAATCCGGAGGATGAGTAAGGCTGGAGTGCCGGCCCGTTTCGCGAACTTACTTGAATATCTCGCTCGACGACAGGGACAACGATTTGCCCTTCGACCCCTGCAGGTCCCCGACGTCCGCCTCCGGCGACAGCTGCTGGTGGTGCTTGCTGAGGTTGTCCACCGAGCTGGCCTTGCCCATGATGCGCGCCAGAAACTTGTGCGTGTGCGAGTGTATGGGCCGCCCCGAGGCAACCAGATGGCTGTCGCTGCTGTACGGGCTCTTCTTCACCGGTCGGGGACACCGTGCCCCAAACAGCCTTTCCCTCAGCCGTCCGTCCGACCCCTCGCGCAGGTTGAACGCCTCCGTGATCGACTGGTAGACCTGCTCGGCCAGCAACGACCGGCCGGGCGTGTAGCGCTCGCGACAGATGGCGCACCGGTCGGCCCGGACCCGGCACTTGGAGCACACCAGGTGACCGTTCTGGCACTGGAAGACGGGCGGCGGGATGGTGTCGAAGCACACCGGACACTCGAGGGCGGCCACGATCGTCTGCATGCTGGCGGTCAGCCGCTCGAGGTTGATCGGCATCGGGCCGCAGCAGAGCGACTCCGGGTTGCAGGCCGGCTCCATGCCGGTGCTCCACAGCAGCAGCGTCACGATGTCCGACTTGGCGCGCACCATGCCGGCCACTTCCGCGATGCGCATACCGAGGACATCCTCATTGTTCACCTACCAAAAGCGAAAAACACCAAACATTAGATAAAATTACCCCCGAAAAAAACCCCCCAATCAAATCGAGAGTCTTACCTCCAACACGCAATCGCCAACCTTCAACCCGGTCACCTCGGCCGGTGATTCTGCGTCCACACCACTGACCTAGTGGGGGACAGATGGAAGAATACATTTAACGAAAAAATGTCGGTGGAAACGAATGACGAAGAAGAAAAAACAACAACGGACCCGAGATTGGTCGAGGATCGAAAGAAGCTCGCCTTGAACGGGCCGAGACGAGCCGGCGGAAAACACCGCAGATCCGCAGATTGTCGAGACCGCCGTCGACCGCCCGTGTACACACGGGAACGGTGAAGGGAGAGAGAGAGAGAAGAGTGTGTGAAGGTGAAGGTCATGCACAGCCTACGGGCCAGCTCGATATGCTGGCGTTTGCATGAACGAAGACCCTGGATTTTATTGCCCCGCTATCGTCAACAACTGAAGCTGAATATTTTAATATTTTGTAAGCATTCTTTACTTCTCGAGTTTGTACAAAAAAATTTGTTTTTCAGCAGAAAAAAGTTGTTTTATTTTATTTCTGCCTTTCCGGGATCATATAGCGTTCGGCTAGGTTTTACTGGGAATTTACCAAAATTTGCATTCTCCTTAACAGAAGTAAAACCAGACCAATATCATGAGTGGGGATTTATTGAAACATCTCCAATAACTTAAGACCTTCTTCTGTTATAAATTTTCCTTTTCATGAGTCCGTTAGTTTCTTAAACTAGCGTTCAACCCGTGAAATGAAATTACCCTTTTTTTCTTTTTTTACGTGGCACGACATCCCCTAGTGGGACAAGGCCTCTCTCCGAAGAGAGTTTGTGTGACCGAAAGACGGTATATTATAGATCGGTGATCAGCCGTTCGTAATACCGAGGGGTGCCAGACTTGAGATTCCACCGCTACGCCATGGGCACCCCCAAACATGGCATTGGTAATTTTGAAATTGGTTAAATACTAAAAAGCTGTAATATTGAAGCCATTTAAATTTTCTGTAACATTAGATTTAATCAAACAGAGTGAGGTATGTTGTTTCTTTTTCAAGAAGCTCTCTGTTCCTTCTTTTTGTGTTTGATTTCAAAGTGTAACTTTGCAAAGCTTCCATTACGCTCGGTCCGATGTACCGAAAATTAATTTAAATGTGTAGAAAAATAAATTCTTATTGCCATTCCATTTCTATGTGATGATAGATATCATGAAAACTACGTCAGTGATCATTCGGTTGGCATGGTAAAATAAAGGTAAATTTAAAACTATCACACAAATTAAATAATGATTTGTTCTCCATTTGTGTGTGATCAAAAGTACAGTAACTACTCGGAAAAGTAATACAGTTTGAGTTTGTAGTTTAGACCTTCAGTAGAGACATAATTCATATGAAACTATACAGAAACAGCAAAACACGATTAAAATATCTGTTTAGCACAAATATATGTTGAAGCTGATTTATGAAATGTTTGAGAAAATTATAAAATGTTAATCCTTTTCTGTTCAAACCTGTGTCATCGATGGTCTAATTCTAGCTATAGTTTTTTTTTCTTTTGTATCACAGATTGGTGTTTTACTTGATTCAAACTGTGTGCTTAATTATCGATACAATTTTGCACACTTTTCTAGGGGTTTAGAAAAAACTTACAAGGTTTCGTAAATTGAAAACCTTCATTTGCAAGGTTGACTCTAAATGTAAACAGTTAGTTGACTATGGAGCACCACAATGTGGTCATTCACTCTTTTAAAAGATCTTTTAATAAACTTCACTCAACGAGGAAACCATCGTGAATGCTCTCCCCCTGCAATGATGCACATTTTAAAAAAGGAGAAAAAATCGATTCACTTTCTCTTCACGTTCGAACGAGCCACAAAAAACAAGTAGTACACTTTTTCTACGCGGAATATTTTACCTTACATGGTTCAATGAGTTTGATGGTGTTTTTTGTTTTGTAAATCATTTCGGTGCGCCTTGAGTTTTATTTTGTCGTTACTATCAGCCTCCGTGTGGGTTGTTTATCAGAGGCAACCTTAATTGACGGAGCAAATAAACGGAATAATTGGCCACACAACGGGAGACACCAGCGGAATGCATTAGCGAAGCATTAACACCAAAACAGTTTGACACACAGCGCAAGATTCGAAAGCGCACATTCCACGCCGGGAATCGGAGGATTGTTGATGGCCTTGCGATCGGCTTTAGTCGATGGAAACGAGCGAACACCCGAACCTACCCAAGGATACGGATCCCATTTGCTGCGCGTCAGATGAAACCCGCAGGAACCGTCCGCCTGCTTCGGAATGTGGAGTATCCGCACGGAAGGATCGTAGTGGTCCTCGGTGCCGGCCGTCACGCCACCTCCGCCACTCTGTGGTTGCTGTTGTTCCGCATCCGCCCCCGTTGCCGTTTGCTGCCGCGCGACGGAAAGTTTCGAGAGCGAGCTCGACTGGACGAGCTTCGTTTCCACCATGTTGTGATCGACACTTCACTTCACTACGACCTTCCGAAGGCCCCAACCTGAAAAGGAATTTACTGCCAAAACTTCAAACCCGCCGTTCAGACGCGATCATCACGCGATCGGCCCTCGGTCTGCGCGTACGATCGTCCGGAAAGAAACTGAAACGATCCACGACGGCACCAACGCTTGGCACCGTGCGAAATTGTGCACGAGTGGTTCACTTCTGGTTTTGGCGTCCAATGGTCCCCTTCTCCTCGAACACGGTCACGATGCCGCAGTGAAGTAGTAGTATGAGCCCCTACTGACACACTGACGATCGGTACCGACTGGGCGACTCGAAAACAACAACCGGTTGGGCATTCAACTGTGGTTATCCTGGTCAAAAGACAGCGTCTTCGTGTTGGTGGCGCAAAGCCACACACGTGGAAGCTGCACGTTGGGGCACGACCCTGAATCCGACCGCTCCGGAGGCTGCCGTGTCGTTTAATTGCATACATCCACTACACTTCCGTCCACATGGTGCGAGCGATCCTGTCCCGTCTACCTCTCACACAGATCGAACTGAACTTGAAACCGCAATGAGTCGCGCGATCACTGCACCCACATTAAACCCGCACGGTATGAGATCATTTCGCGCCGTGAGATTTCAGCTTAGGCCGGTTTAAACTCGTCACGATCGCTCCGGTTGCGTCGAGTTCAGCCTGCACGCGACTAATGAACGATCGTGCTTGGCGCGTTCCGCATCAATTAGTGCCAAACGCTCGGAATTAAATGGACCACGATGTACAACAACCCGCAATCCTCACATACCGCTGGGCTGGTGTTAGATGGAAACAGGTGCCATACCTTCATCGACGGGAAAAGGACACCTAATGCGTGGGGCGTAATGTGCAACGAACGAGGCTTGCTTTCGGTAAGTGAACGGTTCACTAGCTGGTATTTGCTACGGAAGTGTCCACATGTAGCGTTAGTAGACTGTACCGTCTATGGATGGAATGTTACATAAGGGGCCATTTTCGGTTGGACACACAAATTCGAACAAACGACCGGTAAATGCCGACCGTTCGTCGCTTGCAGCCGTAGGAAGTCACCTTCGTGCGGCTAATGTTTCATTGTAGGACGTACATAGCATAATTGTGCTCTTACATCAAGTTCAAAAGGTTAATGAGTAGATTGTGATGGTCGAAAATTGTAACGTTGTGAAGGAGAAATAAATGTAATAGATGAAAAGCTAAGCACAATAAGTGAAAAAAAAACTTGATAAGTGAAATTTAGTATATTAAACAGAGTGAAATGAAAGAATAACATACTGAAAAACAATTTATATTTTGTAACCTTTGGAACAAAGAGATTTGAACAAGAACAAACAAAAACAGAAAAAACTTTTATCAAATAGTAAAACTAGCAAGTTGCTATTCTTTAGCAAAAATAAATCGATCAAGAGCAGGGTTTGGGCAAAATCCCAGCTAACGGCAAGCCTTTCTTTATTTGGCCTGGAAAAAAATGCTTCGGCATCGTAGACTGCAACCTTATAATTACTGTTTGTTGCAGAAAAATGATTGAATTCGACTTCCAATCATGAGCGAATCAGTTTGTTTTTCTCGTGAATGCACAGTGCAGATTTATTTCAATTATGGTGTACAACATTTTCGAGTCATGCGACTATTTAATAAAGAAAATTCTCTTTTTACCCTTCAAAAAAAAAAAAGGGTTAGATTAGTTATTTTTCATTAAATGCCTACACAAAACAAATATTGCAACATGAATTCCTTACCAGAAATATGAAGGAGTCATCGGTTGTAAAGTATCGAATTTAAATTAGACAGTATAATTTGAAGTTCTCAAATCAAGATGCACAAACAGTGAGAACTATCGAAGACGTGTTCACAGTTAAGAAATAGTTTTTAAAAAAGTTTGAATGTATTCGGCCCTTAAGCCAGGATTTATGATTTCATGTTTAAAAAAATACCACTTACCTGTCCCATGGCGAGCCGCTTCTTTCGATGCAATTATACGCACACCTCCAATTAAATTACACGGGAAAGCAGTTCTTACTACTGTATTCAATAAAAATCATCTGTTTTTTATTGTATTTTGATAGATTATTTTTTCTTCAATTTCTCTTTAAACATGTCTGTTGCTTCTGTTATCCTCCCTCTGCCTGCCCACGATTAATCTGCAATTCTCAAAGTTCTTCTGTACAATAATGTGCCCTCCGGCTTCTTGCATGCTCACATCGGGCACGTACCGAATTTTTAAAGGTTCCTTAACACCCTTAAAATGATTCAACATCCGAGAGGATGAGGGGGGGGGGGGATAGGGAGAGGTGAAGGGATTAAAATGGGAACTGATCCGTTCGGTTACGTGCTCGCCTCCCCCACCATAACCATTGGCTGGGTGTTGCCGGACATGTGTAAAATAAATCCAGACAGGAACCACACTGTTACGTTGCTGGACATTTATGTTCGAAGTGAGCAAAAACGTGAGAGCATCAACGAAAACCTAAATTATACACATTATACTCTTATATGAGAAGAAAAAATGGGCCAATGAAGCATCATGATCGAATGACACCTTCCGCAGGCTCAATCTATCTGAGTCTGTGTTTGTATTGTAATTGCCAATAGTACGAGGACGTAACTGTACGACACCGAGTATAAATAATAGGCTAATCATCCAATCGTATTCGTTTGCGCTTACTTCAAGATTACTTTTTTAAAACTTGATGTACGTTTAGAAAAGTCGTATTCGCCAAGGAAAGCATCACTGGACACACACACAACTGGACGATCACTTGCGCCCCGCAACATTTTGGCTTCTCACTAGAGGGTTTCTCACTTTGCAGTAGCATCGCATTGATAATTGTCATTTCTTAGTTTTAACTCGTCCCCATGCTTTGGGCACGGTTTGCATGTCTTGCCACGGCTGAGCATTTTCTCTCTGTCTTGACTCCTATAGTTTCACATGTTTGTGAATAAATATTAATTTAAGTTAATACGAGGAAAAAATTAATGGTTGAAAATTGATAAACAGAATGCAAAAAAAACCAATTACCTACTTACGAATTAATATTTTGTATTGTTTTAATGTTTTTTTCATTCGTGTACCTTTGCTCTCCAAACTTTGCTTCGATTTTATTCCGCACAAACACACGCACACTCACACTCACACGCAAAATCGCCTCTCCGTTTACCGCTCTTTTGCTAACGTACATCCATTTCCTTCCGTTACAACTATTAGCCTTACCATTTCGCTAAACGCCTAATCCAACTATTTAAACTTACAGCAAAACAAATTAATCTTTACTGGAGTTTTACTTCGGGCGGGGGCGGGTGTATTTTTGTAGAAAAACCAAACCAACTACAATCCGAACCGATGGTGCGACAGTACAACGGAATCGCAGTCGTAATACACCAAAGAAACAGTGGTGTTTACTTTTTCAAAGAAAAGGGTAAAGAGAACTACATTTCTTGGACATTATTTACTACTTTGCGAACCCTCACTCGATGGGTATTGCACAAGAATTTCACAAAACATCGTTGTAGTGTAAACAATTACATGCCACAAACCGCCAAAACCTCCACAAAAACACAATCGCTTACAGGCTGGCTCAAATGTTCACCGTACGCGGTACAAGTGTTACTAAATAATTTTAGCTTTAGAATTATTCATGGTTTGTTTCCTGTTGTTTTTGTTACAAATGAGTCACATTTTCCTGTTTCTGTATCCTTTGTTTATGTTGTACGCATTTTGTTCCCGTACACACTATATTACTGCCAGTCTAATGAAAGTGAAACAAAACCATCGAAAAGTTAACGCAAACCAACAGGTTCTTTCAAGCGGTACGAATCTTTGATGGTAAATCTTATGGTGCTAAAAGACGAAAGCATTCTTACAATGCAATGAAATAAAATTTGACACTTCATTGCGCTGCTTTCGTGTACCAGAGATGTAAACTACCAGGAGTAGTAAACCTTCGTTACACATGTCATCAAACAGGCCCGTGGTAAAAAAAAAGATACGCAATCCAAGAAGCCCGTCAAACAATACATAAACAAAAAAAGGCAGAAAGAATAGGTTTCTTGGATTACCCAAATGGGTAAGATGCGCTATATGGTTTAATACTAAACCTGCAAGTATCAACGACTGTTGTCACAAGAAAACAACTAGAAAGTTTGGTGGATCCACTATTGTCGAATCACAAAAAAAACAACCATGATCCACCATCCAAAATGCTAATAACATTCGTATCGTCTGAAAATACCTAATGGCCTTAGAACAAACCCGATTTGATAGAGCTCACCACAGCGGATAAACCGAGATGCGTCGTTTTAACCGTTACATGTTCCTAGTCCACTAGGGGAGGGCATTGTATGCCCCGCATTTTGCATTTTCAAAACATGGCCTCGCATGTGCGCACGGAATAAGCCTTATGGTAACTGTCAACGTTCCTTCAAGTAAAGTTATACATGTCCTGTGTAAGCCAGTGTTAATTGCATGTTTGTATGCATGGTCGGGCAGAGCCCGAGTTCAGTGCCCTGATAAAATGTACGCCTGACGCGTTACTTTTGTTATGCGAAAGCACCCTCCTTCTGTTGTATCATCAAAACTTTTCGACAATGAAAAGCGCGCACCTCAAAAAATTAGCCCATTCAATGTATATATATATATATATATAACTATGTAAATGTATCTCTCTTTCTCTCTCTCTCTCTCTCTCTCTCTCTCTCTCTCTCTCTCTCTCTCTCTCTCTCTCTCTCTCCCTTCCTATCTCATGTTCTATGTTCTGCTTCATTTCTCTTTAAACCACATTTGTTGGCTGTAAATTCTTAGTGTGTTTTTCCGGTTCCGGTACCGTTTCCGAATGCGACTGGGTGTGGTCCGTGTTATTATTGATTTTGATTATTGATTTGTTTGCGTTTTTCTAACATAAAAATGGGAAAGTACATGACTTCCCTGCAATCTGTAATGTATTTAGTACATTTTTTCTGTCGGGAATTCCTACTTTTCGTCGTTAAAATCGAATCCCTCCTCGTTTGCGTTTGATCAGATGCCTTACTGAGGTGCGTTAAAAAACCCATAATGTCGGACTTCTGCTTAAAATTTGGTCACTTATCTCGCGCCCGATCCCGTGTGGCTTTCGTAACCCGCGAGATGCCGTCCATTTTACACTGCCTACATTCTGTAGTTTAATAAAACAATTCTTCCAACTGCCTGGCTGATAACTCGATGCTTGCGGGTCATGTCGGTATGGATTTGGTGTATGTCTACACCGACTTTTCGTCAAACTGACATGTGCGCTCTGCCGCACAGCAGTGCCCGGACGTGTTGTTTGAGTCTCACTCAACGTATAACGCGCAACGATATATCCACGCGAGCGTTTGCCTTAACGTTCGCACGATTCATGCTACTTAAACCTTAACCACCAACTATAAGAATAGAGTGTCCTATTTTCCGTGTTTCTCTTCCCCAGTGCCGGGTTGGTTGGGCCCTCGGGGCATATATGTACAAGCTTGTTTATGCATGTTACGTAGTACTAACCTTCTTATACGTTCATCAATTGTTTCACCTTAGCTAAATTAGCTTACCACTTAAGTCACTAAATCGTCGCGTTTCGCCCACACAATGGGTTTTCTTTTTCGATTACTTGTCGACTCATCGTTTTACGTATGCATCCTAGCACCGTACTCTTGGGTTATCATTTCAAGCCATGTAATGTTTTTTTCTATTCATTTGCTTATCACTAATTATCGTCAAACCACCGTTTTGTCTACAATGTGTATGGTGTTTCGACTGGTTCTATCCCTGGCTCCCTTTTCACCAAACCGAATGGCTTGAACGGTGTACACGATATTTTTTACATACTTACAGTATGGGAATATCGGTAATCTGGTCGACAACAGTTTCCGATGAATAACTAGTCCTCCCCACAGTACAGCTCACTGTTTTTTAGCAACTTGTCTATTGGTGAGATCTCTCAGTGGGGAGTTTTAACTGGGTTTCTTTGCCTGTTTCCAGGAATTTTCAGAATTCGCATTTGTAGAAAAAATAAGCAGAAATATTGATGCCAAAACAGAAAGTATGCCGCATTTTATGGATTGTAAGTGTAACCACCAAGCTAATTTTCGTGTGACTTTCAGTGCAAACAGCAGTTGCAGTTCTAATCAAATATCATCAAATATTTTCGTGCAATATTTTTCATTTTGTGTTATTAAGTTGTTGAAAACCTACCAGTTTGACGAAACTCCTTTACTCACAATTCATGTAAATTGTCCTGGATTCTTCTTCTTCTTGGCGTAACGACCTTGTTGGTCATGCCTGCCCGTTAAGGGCTTACGAGACTTGTTTCCCTGTTGTACGTGGATAGTCAGTCCTCTCGTACAGGGGAGGGTTCGGTCTCGGTTGGTATTCGAACCCAGGCCGTCGAGGTGGTGAGCCCCGGCGCTCATAGGCCAATTTTCTAACCGGCGTTACCGCTCGGCTGTCGCGGACCCCCTAAGTTTGTCGGCTGTTGTATATTAGCAGTACGGCGATTAGGCTTGTCATGTGGACTGTTAGAGTATCCATATGAACAGAGGAGTACTTTTTTTTTGTTGGTGTAACGATCTTGTCCGACCTTACTGTTCTCTTTGTGTACGTGGAAAGTCGCCTCTCGTACAGGGATCGGTACGGCTCAGTTGGGATTCGAACACACGCCGACGAGGGAGCGCTTTGGAGCTCGAGAGCCGATTTTCTAACCACCGTAACAGAGAAGAACTATTATGACTAAAACTGCCATTTTCGCTCTTGAGTTCTTCTCTGTGAGTTTACATTTTTAGAAAATGTATGAACCAATAGTCAAAAATTTAAATTATTTATTTTCTCCTCTTTTGGAATCGCATTTGGAAAAGTTCCGAAACGTTTCTATTAGTAAAATTGTGAACATTACACCCGATGAATGCAGCAATGGTATGTTTATAGTTTACATCCATAAATTAACAAATGTTAGGTCAAAAATATTGCACTATAATCCATAAAATACGGCATTTATAAACTATGCACAAGTTGTCTGAAAAATAAAACATAAAAATCTGCTCTTGATAGAAAGGTTAGTTAAAAGGTGTTTTTGGCGTGCTTTGACTCCTATTTTATCCGATAACTAGTGGCCAGAGGTTGGACTGAATGAAATACGAAGAGTAGAACAAAAATCTACAAGCCTTACAAAATGATGACGAATGAAGTGGCCATGAAGACGAGGCATTCTAATAAACCTTTTAAAAAACTTCCATGTTATTGTAAAGAAATAAAATGTTATTGACTGAGCTCCATGCGACTGTAAAAGCAATCGGGTAGCGGAGAGGACAAGATTTTAAATAATTCGTTAAAAAGTGGCAGTATTTTTGCAATATGTAAAAGTACGTCATTTGGGTTACAGGAAACATTGCACACCTCCTTTGGAGTAACTTGGAGCTTCTTCCGAACAAAGGAATTAATTAAATGATTTTAAAACAAAGTGTCTCTAAAATAAAAACACTCATATCCTGAACTGAAATTTACCCCTAGATGCCGTCACAATGTCAAATGTGTTTTCGCACACACACAAATACCATCCAAACTATCCACGATCATGATCATACACACCCGGTCGATGCGGTGTGGCCCGTTTAGCCAACGATGGAAAGTTGTCAGGATTTGATGATGGTCTTCATCGGATCTGCATCGTTCGCGTTCACACCAAAGTGGTGATTGGTAACACCGAGCAAGGTTCCCGTGCTGCTGCTGCTGCTACTGCTGCTTCCGGAGGTGGCACTGCTGAGGTTGCTGATAGTGCTGTTGCTGCTGTTGCTGCTACCGCTGCTACCCGGACCCATCGGACTGCCATCGTCCGGCGACACGCCGACCATTGGCGAGGGGCAATCGTTCGGATACTTGCGCTTCATACCAGCCACCTGCTGTACAGCGGCCATCGACACGGACGCCGCCCCACCTTGGCGTTGTTGCTGCAGTCGCTGTTGCTGGGATGATTGTTGCAACTGGTTTTGATTCACCGCTGGCAGCTGCTGTTGCTGATGATGATGCTGGTTCATAATGGGCGCATCCAAAAGCGCATGATGCGACGAGCAGGGTGAGGTCGCTGGGGCGGTATGCGAGGTGAGCCCACCGGCCGACAGTGGGCTGTCGGGCAGGAAGGAATGATCGAGCGAATAGTGCAACGCTCCGTCCGTTTCGTTTGCCTGCAGATTCAGTATGCTATCGATCGCGTTCTGTACCTGCCGGCTGATGTCTTCCTCGAAATTGTGGCCCGTGATCGCATCGAACGTGATGTGATTCATCTGCAGATCGTGAATGGCTTGTTGTTGCTGTTGTTGCTGTTGCTGTTGGTGATCCTGGAACGTCGTGTTCGCTTCCAAACTCATGCTCGCCGATTGAAGCTGCAGCGCGATGGAGCTAACTTCTTTCGTCGGACCGGGACCGTTGTAGTTTCGCGTGATACTATTAACCACAACCGGTACTCGACCACTTCCGTCGTCCCCGTGATGATGATGGGGATGGAGCTCGGCGGGAGGATCCAGCCCTAGAAGATCACGATCGAGATAGTTGATAGTTTTGCCGTGGCCATCGTTGTCGTGCTGGGAGGAACTACTACTACCAATATCACCACCACCACCACAAAGCATTAGATTGGCCGTGTCGTCGCCTGCAACACCACCATCATCTACATCGCGGAAGCAACTTTTGCCCTTGCCTTCGGTACCCATCACCACCGTCGTTGACACGTGCATATCCTGATGGTTGTGGTTATGATGGAGATGATGGGGAAGGTGGTGATGGGTGGGATTATGTGACAGGTGGTTGTGCATTAGGTGCGATTGTTGCTGCTGCTGCTGCTGCTGATGGTGAAGATGGAGTTGCTGGTGCTGCTGCTGATGTTGACCATGTCCAGCGTGATGGTGGACGAGCGAGTCGGAGGTGTCGGTGGGATCACCGTTGTCCAGTATGCTCGAGCTACAGATACTGTTAAGGTTGTTCAGGCTTAGGCTAAGATTAGTATCCAGCATGTCGAGCACGTGCCGGTCATCTTCCGTCGCCGATGCCAGCAGGATGTCACCGTTCCAGGAGGTCCGTTTCAGTGGACCATGATGTTGATGATGGTGGTTGTTGTTGTTGTTATTATTATGACTATTGTTGTTATTGTTACTATTATTACTCGTGCTACCCAGCATGATGTTAGTGTCGAGATCGTCTTCATCAACATCACCATCCCCACCACCACCGCCCAGCGGGTTGCACCGTGGTCTACTGTTGTTAGCACAGCTACTACCGATAATGACCCCACTACTAGCTCTACATCTATCACCACCACCACCAGCGCCGGGCACCAACGACGTGCCACAGTCAATGTCTATGTCTGTACCACCACCGGCACCTGTTCTACCACGACCAGCACCGTTGTTGTTGCTACCATGGTTTAGGAGAATATGATCGTTACCTGCGGCGGAGGTTGTTTGAGCGGAACCATTCGAGCCAACCCTAGCTGTCCGGTTTGCTGCTGCGGCGGATTGCGTTGGCTGCCGGATACCTTGGGGTGTCGTCGTCGTGATAGGATCGTCGCCGGTACATTCCATCAGCCATCGGTGATCATCGTGCTTGTCACCACCGACGACCAGATCAACGCTATCGGCAAGCTGATCTTCGTTGCGACCCAGCGAAAGGCACTGTCGTTTGTTGGGGTTCACCCCCGGGTGACTCGAGGTGGGCGAAACGTTGGGATAGAGCGCACCCGAATGTAGGCCACCACTTCCACCACTTTCGCTCGTCGTGGCGGCCGACCACAGGCGCTTCTGCGTCCCGCTGATGACACTGCGAGACTGATGCATCATTTCGTAGCTGTTCGATGTTTTGTGCAAGAAGGACTCGTGCGTGGATGCTTCCTCTTCTTGCGTTACCTCTCGGAAAACGGAAGAGGTCCAACTGTTGCGTGTCCCCACCAGCAGTTCGTCTGATTTTTCGCTCACACCAACCGATGCGGACACCGACCCACCGTCAGACTGGGAAGAGTTATCACCCTGACGATGTAACGATCCGAACAGCGCATCGAGACGCGTTTCGACAGTTTTCGAGGATCCGACACCTATTGCCGACGTCACACCTGTATCGTCCCCACTTCCTCTGTTGCCTGATAGTAGCTGGTGTTGCTGTTGATGCTGCTGCTGCTGCTGCTGTTGATGCGCATTTAGGAACTCGGCCAACGGTGAGTCGATCCTCGAGGTAGAATGATGATGGTGCTGTTGGTGATGAATCTGTTTATCGTCAACCGATCCACTAAACAGCTGCTCCAGCTGTTTATCCACACTTTTGGAATCGTTCGAATGGAACATTTCGTGGATCTCCTCCTCGGGGGTTTTCTTTCGACCGGTTGCGTTGGTGTTACTGCTCCCGGCTCGCATGCCTCCACCTTCAACGACGGCATTATCGCTACCGGCGCCGCTGAAGTAGTTCAGATCCTTCTGGAAGCACATCCACTCGTCGTAATGCTCCGACGTATCGTTGTGCTCCGCAGGGACGGAAGACCCGACAGCAGCTTTTGGCATGGCCGCCAACGGTGGGACGTCATTTGACGTTGGAAGCAAGTGGCTACCGCTACTCCGTTCCGCAAACTGTTTCGTTTCTGAGCCCGCTGAATCCTTTTGGGTGGCGTGCACTTGATTGAAATAGCGCAACGTTGGTGGTGTCGAAGCGACCGCCGCACCCGGTTGGAAGCTAGGTGCCATTGGTTCACTTTTCTTCTCCTCCGCCATCGCCCCGCCGTCGCATTTTTTCATGATGAAACTTGGTGTTATTTCGCTCTCGATATCGTCAAAACTTTCAACCATTGTGGGGACGTGCTTCTTGAACAAGGGATCACCACCGGATGAAGGCCGTGCAACTGGCATTGTGCGCCCGGAGCTAGCCTCCAGCGTTTTGCCGATCAGTGAATGGGCACTAGAGGACTGCTGGAATGAGCCCTGGAACGAAAGGTTGCTGTTGATCGCTACGGGTGCCGCCGACGACGATTCGTACACAACCGATGACGACAACGACGATGCCGACTGTAACGGTGGCTGTTGTCCGGTGGATTCTTCCCTTGCCACCATACCGTATTTGATAGTCTGTTGGACCGACGATCGCAATGTCTCTGCCACCAGGCTCGAGTTTGTGCTGCCTCCCGTGGACGGGCCATGGTTGAAACAGGTCGCATCACCCGGACTGTACGCCTGCGAATCCTTGCCATTCGATACGTCCGCTAGGGTTAGGGGTAGAAACGGAGAGTGATCTCTTGCCACGTAGTGAGCCTCGCCGTGTTTGGGTTTCTCCTCATCGGAAGAGGAAACACAGATCACTTCGTCTACGTTGCTTCCCGTCGTTGTTGCCGTCGTTGGTGGATCACCTTCGTTTTCTCTGTCCCGTATCAATTCTTGCATTTCTTCTATTTCCTGCGTGATATCCGCTTTGAACAGCTTGTTCACTAACATCAGTTCCGATGTACGCACTTCGCGCTGTGGAAGGGAGGGAGTAAAAAATACGTCAAAAAATTAGAGCAATTATTTTCTCATTCACGCTTGTACAATACAAATTTCTTTTTATTTTACTTTGTACATATTATCAATTTTTAAAAATTTGCCATTAGTTAAAACAGCTGAATAAATCTAAATTTGTATATTCATATATCGTATTCGTATTCGTATTTATTCGACTTACTAATACGTTCTTCAAATAGGATAAACTAAAGACCTCGATAATGAATATCATCTATACCAATTTAAAGGGAACAGTTTCTCGTTTCGGTAAACTATGTACAAAAGGAAAAAAATATTGAAATAAAGCGCACGAAATTCCTATAAGAGCACCTCCATTTCTTTTAATTGTGAACCTAATGTTTAAGACTATTTTACTTTTTTTTTTTTTTACTTCATATTATGACTATTTGTGGTGCAGTTCTTTTAAATATACAATTACATATGAATGTATAATTATTGAAGAAAATTTCCATAAACGCAATAAAATTTAACGTGACGATCACTTGAACAACATACAACAAGTGCTTAGTTTATTTAATATTTTTCAGAAGTTTTCGACATCAAATTGGACAGGTTTTGTAAGATCACTTGTCCAGGATTTCCTAAGGAACTCTACAGAATTTAGCTTGGGGCTTTATGTTAGCCAATCCGCAAGAGTAATAATGATCCCTGCACCAAAACTAGTGAAAATTTCAAATCAATTTGGTCAAAGGGCAAGTAATATTTTTATAACTAATACGAAACATTTTTCATCAAAAGTAAGTTTGGATGATGTGTTTATAGGAATTTCGCGCGCTTTATTATTGGATTAGGGGGTTCACCACCTCGATGGCGTGGGTTCGAATCCCAACCGAGACCATACAAGGGTACGAGAGGACTGATTATCCACGTACAACAGGGAAGCAAGTCTCGTAAGCCCTTAACGGGGCCGGTATGACCAAGTGGTCGTTACGCCAAGAAGAAGAATTATTGGATTACTTCTTAACGCCTTGATGATGAATTAAAGACTGAAATTAGCCAGGGAATAAGCTTGAACAGACGAAATTAAAATTCTTATATGTATATCATCCAAATTTGAATGAGCTTCGACCAACATTTCCGACACCAGTCAAACAAGGACCTAAAACATAACCTACCATCGACTCGTTGATCATTAGGCGCTTGTAGCGACTGAGCATGGTGCGAAAAGCCTCCGGAAACCACTCGGCGGTGGTCTCGAACTGCAGTTCCTCATCCTCGTTCTCCTCGCAGCGCTCCTCGTACATGCAGTGATAGCGGATGAGGCGCTTGATTGCATCCTGCTTGCTTCCGAATGGCGTGTTGGTGTCCGGTTTTGTACAGGCGTCCTGATCCTTCTGTATCTGAATCTCAAACCTGTACCATTCGGGGGGAGAAACAGAAAGAACAAAACAAAGACAAATGCCACAAGTAAGTTTTCTATTCCGAATCATATCCTATGGGAGTCTCTCGCGTTCCGAAACGATTCCGGTGACGGGTTTTTGTTGCCTTCTTTATGATAATAGTTGTAAAAAAGTAATATCACACTCACAAACTTGCACGGGGCACTTTGACAGCAGGGCTGTTCGGAACGTTGGTCGTTATGTAGGTCATCGGTGTCGATGGCAAGGTGCCCGCCGGAGCAGCGATGATTACTGCCGGCGTGCCAGTGTTGCTGGTCATCGCGGAAGCGGCTACGACGGCCGACGAAAGCGCGTTCGCGTTAGTCGTCGTCGTTGTTAGGGTCGCAATCTGTGGCACTGCGACCGTTGTCGTCGTGGACGTTGTCGTCGACATCGAAGAAACCAGATTGCTACTCGTACCGGTAATGGGTAGAGGATGGAAACTGGCACCGCCTGTGAAGGATGTGTTATTGATGCTGCTATTGGTTGCTACCAAAGGGGGAGGAGATATCATAATCGAAGGGGAAGATAAGGATGTCGCTGTCCTGGTTGACGATACGTTCGGCGTTGAGATTGTTCCAGTCATCGAAGAGGATACAATCGCACCATTGTTGGTAATGAGGATAGTATTTCCTTGCCCATGAAGCGGTTGTTGGTGTTGTTGCTGCTGTTGTTGTTGCTGTTGTTGTGGCTGCTGCTGTTGCTGTTGTTGTAGCTGCTGTTGCTGTTGTTGCTGCTGTTGTTGTTGCTGTTGTTGTTGTTGTAGCTGCTGTTGTTGTTGCTGCTGCTGCTGCTGAATTCTGGCCGCCGTTTGGGCTATCAACTGCGGGGAGCCGCTCAGGATAGCATGTGAGCCACCAACGATCACGATCGAAGAATTTGCCGTCCCACCACTGCCTGCACTCGATACTGATTTCAGCTGTCCACTTGCAGTTGACATCGCCGTAGGAACTAGTGGCGGTGGTACGGGGGTATTAGAGCGATGGGTGGTGGCCAGTGGTGGTGTGGCCATCAGTTGACTATTGTGATGATGGTTGAGTATCGTTGCCGAAGTTCCATTTCCATCAACTTTATTCGACAGAGCACCGGTGTTGGTACTGTTGCCGGAATTCTGTTGCGTGGGCACAAGTGTATGCAAGGGTGGCATGACGGAACCGGCTCCGCCTTGCGTTTGCCCAGTGACCGATAGGGTGCCAACGTTTTTACTGTTCACCACAATCTGATGCTGCGGAACGATACTAGCTGTCGGTTGACTTTTCATCCCAACGACGTTATTCATGATCGTGGTAGTTGTGGTGCCACTGTTCGCCACCGACGTCGACGGTTGACCCGGTCCTGACTTTACTGCTCCTGGCTGTGCCGAAACCGGTGATGGTGGAAGTGGTTGGAGCGTCGAGGTGATCGGGATGATTGTCGTCGTTTGCTTACTACTCCCACCGATCGCGGACGCCGCTCCGAAAGGTTTCTGTGCGTTCACACCGGTCCCACTCTGAATCGGTACGGTGCTGCTGGTAATCGTAATCGACATTGAGGAGTGGGCAACCGTTGGGGCAACACTCGAGATCATTGGGCCAGACGACGAGAGGACGCTCATGGTAGAGCCACCTGCGGTCGAAGAAATGGGCAGCAATAGCTCGTGCTTTCCCACGGCGATCTGTTGATTCTGCCCACCCGAAGCGCCGGCACCGGGTTGGAAGGCCGCTACCGTACCACTTCCCCCGTTGCCGGTCGGTGTCACCGTGATGGGCGATATGATGGCATGTGGCGGTGGTTTCGGTGGATCCGTCGTATTGCTCGCACCTTGGATGACGATCGGTGTCGGTGGAGGTGGAACGGGCTGTTGCGAGGTATTCGCGTTGACCCCGGCACCCCCGAAAGCGTGCCCGGCGGGAATGGTGGGAATAATTTTTCCCGTTGAGAGAATTTTCTGCTGTTCCATAAACAGCCGCTGCAGCACCTGGCAGATATCTTTGTCGGACATTGCGTTCAGGTTTTTGACCGTGGGCAACGGTTTCCCGTGGATCGGGTTGGCCGGGTCGAACTCGGTCGGAATCATCAACGAGGAGAGCAAGTTTTTGTTCTGCAACTTTGTCGACAGCTGCTGAATCTGTTGTTGCACGTTTTTAAGGTGTTGCTGTTTCTGCGGCGTCAGCTGAATCGTTTGGACCCGCTGCACAACGGTCGGTGTCCCGGTGGCAGCCGTTGTTGTGCTGCCGCTGCTGCTGCTACTGCTAATGGAAGCCGGGCTTGGTACGACGGAATTAACACTGACCAATGGGGGCATCTGCTGTTTTTGAGGCTGAACCTGAATTGTAGTCTGCTGCTGTTGTTGCTGTTGAGAGACGTTGACACGATTCTTTTTGACCGCCGCCGTTACCGTTATGCTGCTCGTCGTATTGCTTCCGATGGCCGACACGACGTTTGTTGTGCCGATGGCTTGGCCCTTGGTTACCATTGTTGATACCGATGTTGACGGCGTTTTCGTGGTTTGATGCTGCTGCGGGTGGACTTGCGCTACCAGTGGCTGGGTTTGCTGTTGTACCAGATTCTGCTGATGCTGGTGTTGTTGTGGCTGGCTGTTGGAAACAAAATTGTTTGGATTTACCGTCCCTACAATTTTTGTCCCAATCTTGGTACCATCCTCGGCCAGGATCGGCTGCGCATGCTGACCAGGTTGTAGGACTACACTCGGTGGCAGCCCACTGGAGACCGAGTTTACCTTTACGATAGCTGCCTTTGGCGGCACTGCAGACGGAACCGGTTTGTCCTGCTTCTTCGAGCGATTTCGTTTGGGCTTTTCCTTAGTGACCACCGCCGTGTTATTCGTTACATTGACCGCATTGTTTAATACCTTCGTACCGATTACGTTACCACCGGGGTTAGTTATAATTTGCTGAGACTTTGTTGCCTGGCTCTTAGCCATCTGCTGCTGTTGTTGGGTCATCATTTGAGGAGTCGTCGTACCCTTGGTGGGCACTCCGGTTGTCGTCGACGAAAGTGCCGGTGGTTGTGATTGCGATTGCGACAGTGTAGGGGTCGGTCTCGTTTCGCTGGACTGTGTCACCTGTCCGACATTGTTGAAGTGGATCTGTCCCTGCATCAAACATTGCGCCAGCTGCTGCGCGTTTATACCGGTTGGGACAATCAGCACACGCTCCATCGGTCCGAGGGCGGCCGTCGTTTGGCCTGGGTTGAGTTGCGTGATTTGATTAGTCAGCGTGTTGAGCGAAAACAATTGCTGGTTTGGTCCAACCTTTGGCAGCTCTACCAGCTTCGGAGTATTTGGATTCATTACAACAGTGTGATGTTGTTGATGCTGCTGCAACACCTGCTGCTGCTGCTGTTGTTGTTGTTGTAGATGCTGTTGTGTTTGTATTTGTGTAGGCGCTTGCTGCGATTGAAGCTGTTGTTGTTGTTGTTGACCCATAACCGGTTCAATCACCGTTTCCGGCTTTCGTCCATCCTTCAACGTAGATCCTGGCTGTTGCAGCATCGGTTGCTGCGATTGAACCAAATTGCTTTGAATGTTTCCACCAATGGATTGCTGCTGGGCTGTTGTCGGCTGTTGTGAACCTGCTGCTTGCGAGCTAAACACAGGTGTCATACTGTTAAATTGCTGTTGCTGCATAAGTTGATTTTGCTGTTGAACCTGCTGCTGGTGTTGCTGCTGTTGCTGTTGCTGTTGCTGTTGCTGTAGTTGTTGCTGCTGATGTAGCTGATGCTGTCCCGTCTGTATTGTCACCGTAGCACCTCCTTGACTTTTTTGATGTTGTATCTGTCCGCTCACGGCAGCGACGGATTTGTTATGTTGCTGCGGGGGCTGTGCTGTCACTACAATCTGATGACCTTGCGAACTCTGTTGAACGCCATGCGGTGTGGCCGTCACTTGTACTTGCTGCTGCTGCTGCTGCTGCTGTTGCTGTTGCTGGGATTGAACAGTACCTATAGCGGCCGCATTCGTCGGTAATGGTAGTTTGGATGGTTCATTTACCAACGTAATGTTGCCCAGTGCACCGGAAAGAATGGCTTGCAGGATAGTCTGCGATTCTGGTGTTTGGGGTTGATTTATGTCATGCTTCAGTATCAACTGTCCATTCTCAACCAGCGATAAGCTAAGACTTCCTGTCAGCTGCGAAAGAATGCTTTGTGCTGAAGTCACCGGTGGTGGAGGGGGTGGTAATTGTTGTTGTTGTTGTTGTTGCTGTTGTTGTTGTTGCTGTTGTTGTTGTTGCTGTTGTTGTTGTTGCTGCTGTTGTTGTTGTTGTTGTTGTTGTTGCTGTTGCTGTTGCTGTTGCTGTTGCTGTTGCTGTTGCTGTTGCTGTTGCTGTTGCTGTTGCTGTTGCTGTTGTTGCTGCTGCTGCTGCTGCTGCTGCTGTTGCTGTTGCTGTTGCTGTTGCTGCTGCTGCTGTTGTTGCTGTTGCTGTTGCTGTTGCTGCTGCTGCTGCTGTTGCTGCTGCTGCTGCTGTTGTTGTAACTGTTGCTGCTGTTGCTGTTGCTGCTGCTGTTGATGTTGAAGCTGTTGCTGTTGTTGCAGTTGCTGTTGCTGTAACTGTTGTTGCTGCTGCTGTTGCAATTGTTGTTGTATCTGAATTTGCTGTTGCTGTTGCTGGTGTTGTATCTGCTGTTGATGCTGCTGTTGCTGTTGCTGCTGGGTCTGTATTGGTGTCGCTGGGGTTGCGATGATAGACGTTTGATTTGTTTGCATTGTCGGCGTTACAACAACCGATGGTTGCTGTTGATGGGTGGTAAAAACGACTCCACCACCACCACCACTACCAGCGCCGATAACGTTCGATTGCACCGACGTGGGAATGGCCTGCACACTATGCTGTTGGTGAACGACCCCACTGGCCAATGATGTGAGGACCGTTTGGTTCGGTTGCTGCTGGGTTGCTAGCTGAAGTTGGCTTTGTATCGTGATTGAGGGCTGCGATTGGCTAGTGACCACCTGCTGATACTGTCCGCTTCCGGTTGTACCGAGCATCGGCGGTGCCTGCGAAACCATCACCTTGTTGTCGATGATCGGTGTAATTTGTATTTGGTTGTTTATGGTACTGTTCTTGGCCACCTTGTTGTTGTTTACCGCCGTACCGTCGATCTGGGAAATTTGAATATTGCCGATCTGCGTCGGTACCGCACTGGCCGTGCCGATAAAGTCGAACGTTTTCTCGAGCTTCTTTCCATTTTTCTTGCTACCGCCTACGTTGGCGCCAGTGCCAGCGGGTCCACCGCTGCCACCCGTACCAGCGCCTCCAGCTTTTTTCTTCGACGCGGAAGAAGCAACCGGCGAAATCTTATTGCTTGGTGATATCACAATTGAAGTAGACGTTGCTGTCGCTAGCGAAGACGGTGTAACGGATGGTGTTGAAGTGATCGACGCAACCGAGCTCACTAGACGGGAGTGCTGCTGCATTGTCGTGGCAACCGTCGAAGAAGAGGAGGAAACGAGATGCGGTTGAGCTTCGGCCATCAACTGATTTTGAATCTCGTTGATCTGACTTTGCAGAGTCGGCGTAACCTGCGTGTTGTTCAGCACATTGTTCATCAGGCTGTTCACGCAAATCGTATTGCTCTGGTGCATTGTGGTCGTGGTGGTGCTAGAGGCCATCGGTGACGTGCTCGTACTACTACTGCATGGTACCTGGACGGTCGTCGTCGGTGCAACGGTGGCTACGTTGACGATTTTCGACGATTCCTCACCACCAGCGCCGGTACCAAAGCGTGGCAAAGAAACCGTGTACGATGCCTGGCCCGAACTGGGATCGTTCGACGGATCGATGGTGATCATGAATGACGGTTGTCCTTCTTGCACCGTCGTCGCTCCAGGAGTACTAGGCGTTTGGCCCAGTTGATTATTGCTAGCACTGGTGGAAACCTTGCCCGTGCGGGATGCTTCCAAGCCGGATGTGGGTATCGAAATAGTATAGGGAATTTCGGCATTTCCCGAACCACTGGCCCCACTTGGGATCGTTATCATAATATCACTGCCGTTTCCACCGCCTTTTGATGGATTCGTTTGACTGTGCTGCTGTTGCGATTGTATGTGGACCTGCGCGGCCAATGGTGGCGCTGGAGTGGCAATAGCAGGAACAACCGGTTGGGGTGGTGGAGGAGGCGACATCATTCCCTTTATCGTTCCAATTGGTTGGTGTTGCTGCTGCTGCTGCTGCGGATGCGTTGGTACTGCACCACTGACGATATTGCTCGTTGTCGTCGTATGTTCGTTCTGTTGTATCACAATGTTGGCAGGATAATCGACAGCCGATCCACTACCGTGACCGTGTGAGGCGGGTGCCAACAATGGCGGCGGTTCGTCGGTGTCCATAAAATCATCGTCCTCGATGCCGATACCGGAGATCTTCATCAGGTTCGCCAGGTCGAGTTTCCCCGTCGAGGTGTGCGTGTTTGTGTACGGCGACGGTGGTGATGCAAGCCGCTCCGCGTTGTTGGACGTAGTCGATGTCGTCATCGACGTCGTCGTCACCGGAGCACTATTGACGACAGGGGTTTGGCTCGTGATGGGAACGCTCGATTGTACGATAATCGGTGCCGCCGTCGCCACGGGTGGTTGCACAGGTTTCACCTTCTTCTTGCTACGTCGTTCTTTCTTCGGTTTGTCCACTTCGATGCGTGTTGCCGCGACTAGGTTCGGTGGTTGTGGTGCTGCTGCTGCCGGTGGAAGCGACGTTTGTTGCTGCATCGGCTGCTGCAAGGTTACGGGAGTGGCGTTGGGTTGCAGCTGCTGTTGCTGGATGGCTGCATGGTTGTACAGCAGCGCTTGCTGTTGTTGTCCCGAGAGAGTTTGCGTGTGCAACTGCCCTTTTCCACCGTCCGTCACGATCACCTGCTGGCCGGATGCGGTCGTAATGATTGGCGTTCCAGAGTGGTTCCGCAAGGCCTCCGCAGATACAGTGGGAATTATTTGAGCGGTCTGTATTTGTCCATCGATCGAGGAGGTGGTCAAAATCTGTTGACCTCCTTGCTGCTGATGGTGCTGCGGTGGTTGCTGTTGTTGTTGTTGATGATGCTGCTGCTGTTGCTGGTGCTGACCTTGCGCGTTCACAGTGATGGTGGCATTACCTGCCGCTCCGGGTGCCGTTGCAAACTGAATGTTTTGAGCGCTAACCACTATCTCGCCGGACTGCCCCGTGCCTGCCGTTGCTCCCGGTGTGGATGACGGGGACACGAATGTTGCACCGCCGGGTGTTGCCGCGAGCTGCAGATTCACACTGCCCAGCTGGTTGAGGTTAATGTTTTGGTTCTGTATACCGAACCCACCGACGCTTGCTTGCTGGAACTGGGCCGGTAGCGAGGTGGCCAGCAACTGCCCGTTTAACCCGTTGGGCATCTGAATCTGGGCGAGGTTGCCGTTCAGCTGCAGGTTCTGTATTTGCGCCACGCCCTGGCTCAGCAGATGCTGGTTGATGGCGGCGGTCAACTGCTGCGGTTGACGCTGTCCCTGCAAACCCTGAAGCTGCGTCAGCGGTACACCCTGATTCGTCTTCAGTCCGGGAATGTTCTGCTGCACCAGGTTGCCCTGGGACGACACGATAAACGTCGGTGCCAGCTGCATCGTCCCATTGGTGTTCAGTATCCGTAGCACCTGCTGGGGCTGATGCGATTGCTGCAGTTGCTGTGGTCGCGTATTGTGTATCACCAGGCTCGGTGTTGCGATCTGGGGTGTCGGGGGGCGCAGTATCAGCTGCACACCTTGCGGTGTATTCTGTTGTACCAGCACCGGCATCTGGTTCAGGAGGAGGGGCTGTGCGTTGATATTACCCGTCGGTAGAATGATGGAACCGTTTTGCGCGGTCGCTGTTGGCGTGGCCGTCTGGCCTGCCCCTCCCGGCTGCTGCCCTCCGGCGGGTTGTGGCGTTGCCGTGGTAACCATCTGTGGACCGGGTCCCGTTTGACCGGTGACGGCCGCCACGGTCGGTTGGGGTGCAGTGGTGGTGAAGTGAACTTGACTGGTTCCGCCGGCGTTCGACTGGGACACCTGTATTTGTGCCGGCAGCTGCGACACCATGGTCGGAAGGGAAAGGGACGTGACTGTTTTAGGCTGCGAAACGATCGTCTTCGTCGTGCCGTGCACCATTGGCGTGGTGCCGTAGCTGGAGACGTACGCCGTCACCTGCTGGGGACTTTGTTGTTGCTGGTGCGCTGACGCCGAAGACGACGGAGACCCCGACGGTGTAGAGGAACCCGTGGCGGGTTTCGGCAGTATCTGCTGGGGTCCTTTGCTGTGGTGCTTCACCATGCCTCCGCCAGGCGCAGAAGGAGGAGGCGATTGAAGGGCATTCCCGCTGATCACTAGGCCACCCGCGGAAGTCACGACGGTGGTGGAAGCAGACGAAGGTATCACACTGGGCGCGACCGAGGATGCCGCAATGATCTGCTGCTGGACAAATTGCTGCTGATGCGATGGGGACTGCTGGATTGCGTGCAACGTTTGCAGCGGTATATGCTGCTGCTGCTGCTGCTGAGCGTTGGTTTGGTTTAATTGCTGCTGGTGCTGCTGTTGCTGTTGATGCTGAGGGCTAGGCTGGGACACTAACGTCGTTGTATGGCGACCGCTCTGCTGAAGGTGCTGCTGTTGATTCGCGAGATGCTGCACGGTGGCCGTCGTGCCCGCTTGCGATTGCGCGATAAACTGAGAACCTTGAAATATTTGCACTATTTGATTTCCGGTGCCCATTACAGGATACTGCAACGCAATAGAAAGAAAGAAGGAAAAACAAACACATTTAGTACATTGAATTTCGCCAACTCGAGGTTCTGATCCCTTACCTGCTGGATGATGGGCTGGGGCGTCGGTGGCCTCAATTGTGCCGGCCCACCCGGATTGCCACTGGTCGTCGCACTGCCCACAATGATACTCCCCGCCGCTCCACCACCACCATTCGTCCCGCCGGTGGTCGTGACCAGTATTGAGCCGTTCGGGCTGGAAATCGGACTGGGGCTTGCGATGGGACTGCCGACGAACGAGACGGATCCGTGGTGTTGCTGGTGCTGCTGCTGGGAGTGCGGATGCTGGTACGCCGGCTGCTGCTGATGGTGTTGCATTGCTTTTTTCGCCGCTTTCGGGCTACTGGCGGGGGGCAATGTTCCATGTCCATGGCCTGCATGTGACTGATGGTGGAGGTGTTGTTGTGGCTGCTGCTGCTGCTGCTGTTGGATTCCACTGATCGAGGACGATTTGCGTCCCTTCTGAAGAAATATAAAAAAAAAAACAAAATTTTAATAAACACTCTCTACTAAGTTCTTTGAGTTTCTTTGTTCACGTACCTTATTGAGTGAAATGTTATTGGAACCAACTAGTGTCGTGTTAAACTCATTGCCGGGCGTTGTGTACGTCGTAGCGCCAGCAGGAGACTGCGTTGGACTAGGACGGTAAACCACTGTGCCGGCATTGGGGCTGGTGCTGTTGCTCAGTCCTTGGTGGAGCTGTTGCTGGATGATACTGGACTGCTGCTGTTGCTGCTGCTGACTGAATGACTGACGACGACCAACAATACCCGTCTTCCGGTCCTGAGCAAACAAAAAAAAAAAAAGAAACAAAATAAAATATCAATTTATAGGATAGGAAACCTTCAAAGCCTACTGCGATGAACGACGAAAACTTACTTGCTCCTGAGTCACATTATTTATGGTGCTGTTTGTCACCAGTAGAATGTCCTGCTGTTGCGAAAATGGTGACTGTGATGGTGACGGTTGCAGCCGAGGACTCGCTGGTATCGACGGCGATGGGCTCGGTGTTAGAAATGGACCCGGAGGAGACAAAATACCTACATTGAAGCGCGAAAAATATCCGTTATTAAATGGTCAAACAAAGCTTGCTTGGTAAAAATGTAGGAAGCAAAACATAAGGAGGGGTAGGCCAAGGAGAGATCGTTGTGTTGGGCGTAGAACAATTTCAGGAGAGGTGGTTTTCATGACAACAAAACCAAACTTAGCATCACATCACTTTTTACCGAATATCATCTTCTCATCGCTATCGCAGTACGGTTTCCTGAAGAAATTCCACCGAAAATACGCACCACTAAACAACGATACACCGTGTTACAGGTGTTTAGGAATTATTGCATAGGTATTCACATATTCACATTTTTGTTTTATCCGGTAACACACGGCTGCATCCGATTAATCTCACAAACACTCTTAGCCGCAAAACTACACTTCAACATCAACATCAATTTCACACTAGCGAATATTGCATTGAATTTGCATTATTTTCACTTGATTTCAAAAACATTGATATTCGCCTGGATTTGTCGAGGATGACTTGATAAATGCTTTACATACGAAGATATCTCACTCACTGGCTAGCACTGAATAATTACACTAACACCTAAAAATGGAATATAATTTCACTATAAGTGTTGCACATTATTTTATGCGCCATCGCAGGTGTGTGAAGTCGTAAAAAATCGATTAATGGTGGCTGACTTTTTACTTTTCGGTCTTTCGGGCACTACAGGCAACAACAAACGGGAAACTCAAATATTAAAAGCCAATGCACACGCTCTTCCAGCGACGAAAGGATAAACTTATCTGCGTCGGGAAAACGAAACTCTTCGGAGTACTCTTTTCGAAGGACAATTACTTTATACGGGTGTGCGCGATTTTATTCCGTGTGCTGCATTCGTCGTAGCCCGTGTATTGCCTAACACCTCCGAAGAAAGTGGCCGGAGAGCCAGGCTCGTGCTAGAAATTCATGCATTACACTTAATCTGCAGAGATGCGATGGTACGTATACGCCGCGCGGACACTTCATCCGGATTGCTCTCATTCTCAAACGGCAGCCGAACAAACAAGAGCACAACAACTGATAACACGCTGTGTACTGTGTAATGCGATGTGTATCCCTTTTTTCCACCGCAGAGCCCAAAAACCGTAGAGCGTGCCGGAGTTATCCTTTTCGCTTTTCCCTTTTTCACGCTCCCTCCCAGTGCGCGCTTGTTATTACGAGCCGTTTTTCCGCGACGCGCCGTTTTCCCAACACAAAGTCATCGGGCCGTGAGAGAGCGAGAGAGAGCGCGCGCTGCCACCGTGGTTCGCGTTTTCCTCCGAAGTCCGGAGTTCGCGAGCTCACGAGAGCGACACGCTGGGGGCAGCATACGGGGATGGGGGCGGAGGAGTTTTCCGGGAATTGGAAAAATTCCTTTGTTTGTCACGCGAACGGAGAGCATCGAGCACGAGCCAGCGTCGTGCCGTGCGAACGGATGTACAAGTAGCAACACAGTATTGTAATACCACCATGATTGTTCATCACCATCATATCGTCATATCATCATCGTCATCTTCCCATTCTGACCATCGTCGTCGTTGTGTGATAGGAGGCAAATACCACCGCGAACTTCTTTCTTTTATGAAGCACAAGTGAACCATTCAGCGTCTCGGCGGTTGGACGTGCGTCCCGGTGGAAATAGCAACACTACTTTTTCGCGAGATAATTTATCACGGAGCGATGGGTAGGTGAACACACCACAGGGAAAAACAAGAATTGAGAGCATGCGGGAAACTTTCTAACGCTGGCGTGTACTTCTTTTCTTTTCGTTTCACTTGGGCAAGAATGACAAAGTAGGCGACTTGTTTTCTCTCACTTGAACTGTGCTAGCCGCGCTGTTACCGAACGGAGAAGACGTTCTGTCTCCCTTCTATCTATCGTGGCACTCTGGCTGGCGGTGATTGCGTCGAGGCAATGATCTGAATTTGCAATTATAGCACAAAAACCACGCCAGCTGGCTGTCGTCGGCATCGAGAACTGCACCCACTCTAAGCGCACTGGTTCACTTATCAGACGAAGAACGAACCTGCCGCCGCCGTCTCGCGATGATCGAAAGGTGGTTTTGGTGATATGTGACTTATTTTTAGAAGAAAGTGGCCACGTTGCGGTTGGGTATCAGACGCTTTTCTTTTTCCTTGTTTTCCTTTTCACCCACACTTCACCCATCACGGGTTCACCAAAAACCATTCTTGCAGTAAACAATTTCCCGAAACCGAAACCCACCACGAGGAGGATTTGTGACGTGAAAAACGGGTCACCAGCGGTGGAAAGGAACGGAAAGCTGACGCTCTCCTCTGCGACGGCAGAAGCATTCCGAGGCAACGCGCGGTGCCTACTCGATGTTCGTGCGTCGAGAACGGACTCACAATCCCTACTAATGTTTGCGCACACTTCGATTACCTGGCGTGCCGTGGGGCCGCTTGCAATTGATTGTCTGGATGTCGGATCCAGCCCCTATACTACGATACGTGAGCGATATCCTGCGAGAGGCGAGTCCTTTTTACACGATAATGGTGGTGATGGATGATGACGATGATGGTGCTGATGCCCGATGAGCGGAACTGCCAACAGATGCCTCCGGAGTCCGGACGGAATCGAACCCGTTACTCGGATAATTGTGCGGTGCTTTCTCCTGGCTCGAACCACACGCTCATCTTTCGTTTGCCATAAGGCATCCCATCGTTCCCCGAACCACCCCGAACTCGTCCCGCGTGCTTCCCACTTCCGGGGACGGAAGAGAAACTCCCCCATCGCGAACGCCCTCTCAGACCACGTGCCCCGGCGTCGTAACAAAAAGATGCTTAACGCAGAGAGGCTTGATGACGCGACTCTGGCGTTACGGGGGAAAAAGGCAGAAGCAAAACATTTCCACGCGCACACCACACGGATATGGTTTGTTGTTCGGCGGGCGGAAGGAAACGCCAGCGAATGTTAAGGTTCGGATTCTCACAACACTTTCGCTCTCGCACACTCTCTCGCTCTCTGCTGAACTTTGTCATCAGATTTCTCGCGTTGTCTTTACATCACAACAACAACACAGCGGTGGGTATCCTTTTTGCCCCGGACGCGTCAGGATTCAGATTGACCAGCGTCTCCACTCGGCCTCAGGCCTTCCCCCCTTGATTACTTTTTCCCACCAACGAAGCGAGAACACGGGAGAGAGTGCGTGTGTGTGTGTGGGAGAGTTCTATTTCATAGCACCAAAAAGGATACATGCGACGCTTTGTAGTAGACTTTGATTTTCGCAATAATAATTATTAAAACGAGGAATATTTCACCCGTGTTTGCGATCTGGAAATTCATATCATTTAAAACAATCGCAAACATTCTTCATCGAAAAACAATTAATTTAAAAAATAAACAAACAAATAAAACGGAAGCACCCCACGGAGCAAAAACAACACCACACACAGCATGCTAGCTGGAGGGATGTAAACCAACGCCATGAGGAGCGGTGATGGGCGTGAGAACTGTGAGCCCTCGAGGACCGCCAGCAAACGGACGAAATCCTGAAGCTCGAATGCGGCTTGCCATGCACTTCCGGTGTAGTGTGCAGGCAGGCAGGCAGGCTGCTCACGTTCGCTCGCCGTCTGCTTCTCTCGCGGATCATTTTCCCCAAAAACGGGACGGGACAACAACGGGCCCGTGCTTGTTGACGCCGCCCTATGTTTTACAGCGTTCAATGCAATAAAAAAAAACGACCAGGAATCCCGCAACACAATAAACTCAGCGTGAATGAGTTCATGAAATTGGGATGATGAAAGGATGAATTTTTTAATGTTGTTTTTGTTACACGGTTCAACAAGAACGATAAATTGTTTGTTTTGATTTCCGGATGGCGCCCCTACCCCAGGCGTCTTTGTTTCGGTAAATTATAAAAAAAATCGAATAGTAAAATCTACTTCTTATTTCTTGTCAACTTTTTTCCAACACTTTTTTCCCTATTGATCACGTATCACGACAAGAAGAAACAAATTACAACCATACAACACTGAACTGAACTAGGGAAAAGAATTTCCAAATCACAATTTCTTCCATGTTTCATTACTTCTTACAATCGAAAAATGGTACTCCTTCTTCACACAAAGAATCTCTAATATTCACACCACAAACAATCACTCTTAGGCCCGCGACACATTATCGAGCGATTTATACCAGATATGCACTACGCAAATATACATATTTCCATATTCGTTCAGTTTTCCGTCCACCCGCACGTTATCGAATGTCACAAACGCTTCGGCTGCCTCTAATTAATTTAATCTTCTCACAGTGCGTCGAGAGCACAAAGCGAAAAAATACCCATACATAGCAACTAATCGCGCAATAGTGTGTTGTCTCCGCTTCTTCTTTACGTGCTGCACACACGTGTGTCACTCGCCTAGCATTGCTTTCGCATCCTTTGCGCCGTTGGATTGCCCTTCTTCGTCGAACGGTGAACGATGAAAAAACAGCATCCCGTGACGAAGTAGTAACGCACACAGCCAAAACACACACACGCGCGCGCTTGCCTACCATTGCACCCATACATTTGCGGGGCATGTTATCCTTTGCTACGTGCGACGTGGTTCCCGAGGAAGCGGCACCACTACCTACACACGATATCAACACCCTTCTTCTGCTGTGCCAGCATCCAATCCAGCAGCAGCCGAAGCAGCCGGTGATGGCGAGAACATAACATCCTGTTGTAACATGTGCGCGCCCGCCTGCCCTCCCGCTCGTCCTGGCATCACCGTGGGTCGGGTGTCGTGTCCTTTTTTCCCGGCAAATTCCATCGTGTGCGCATCGACCGCATATCGGGCGAGAGAGCGAACGATGGACCACGGCACACGCTACGCCAAGGGGGTGAAGGATCAGGGAAGGACGGTGTAAGGACGACGCTGACGATGAAGTACACTGGCATCGAGCGGATCACACATCATTGCTGTATCCTCTTGACTGCCGCGAGATGATGGGCATCGTGTAAGCGGTGCAACAACAGGACAGGGTTGGGTGTGTGCGTGTGCGTGTTGACTTCTCGTTTTCTCCCATGGATTGCTTTTGCGAAGCAAAGTTTCATTCTTCAGAGCAGAACACATCGCTTCCGTTCGAAACGGATTCCAATGTTGCCGCGACTGTTCTTTGTACCCTTGTACGGCGGGCTTGCTGGGTGTAGTAGCATCTCCGAGTCAGCTCTCGGCGTGAGAAAGGAGTCCTTTTTTCCCGATGGGGATACACCACACCAACAAAAACCACGAAACCCGCGTGCGCGCCGCTATAGTGGTGGTAGAATTACGGATCCCGTACCGGGATTCTTCGTCAAGTGGACCGAGTTTTCGGGGAAGGAATCGATTTCCGCCACCACCCGCACACTCCCCCTCCGCGTGTGTGTATCTGATACCGTGTTTGTCGTGTAAATCATTCTCCGACCAAGATAAACTCGTTCGCTCTCACTCTCACATGCATGCGGCTGCTCGCAGATGCCCATCGTTGGTCCACTTAACGCATGCCAAGATCACCGCACCTTGACACTAACTTGTCAATTAGGGGTTATTTTGACCTTTGTTGCAATTCAGTAGGGTTAGTGATCCTACAGTTGTAGTGTAATAAAATCCTAGCTCAGCGAAGAAATAAATACAATAGCATTGTTTGTCATAATATGAAAATTTTCTTTGATCTTCTACGGAGTGTTCAAAAAACAAACCATCCGTAATATAGAAGCTCCAAAATTCATATTTTCCAAACAGGTTGTGCTTAAGGCTATAAATCACTGTCAAATGTATTGGTCTATGAGACCTTTATATTCAAAAATATATTCAGTCTTTTCCAAGTTTTCTGTATTACCAAAATTATAAGTACTTGATATACCAAAACTATAAGAATTATACAACCATTATTGGCACAACCGGCTAGGAAGGAATAACTGCTTTTTCGTGTTTTTTTTAATCGAATAAGGTGAAAAATAGTTGCTTTTCCGAAGAATAATGATTGTAATTGATCGTAATGTGTATTAATTTGTAAAATATTGTTTTTTTAAATAGTTTTAAAATTACCTTTTGCGTAATGCGCCTATTGGTACCATTACCATAAGAGTCATAAATACATCCTGTTACCACGATCACTTTCAAACTTGTTTTCTTGTACCTCTGTTCTTTTTGAGTTTTCATACTTACATCAAATTTCAAGTTTTTTTTTAACCATTTTACCAATGTTTTAAATTTGTCTCAGCTTTCTCTTGCTCTACTGCATATACCGTTTTTGGAACCAAATACTGCAAATAATTGATGATTCTCATGTCGAAATCGTTTACGGCATTTATTGCATCTATAAACTGGCCATTATAATTAGTTTCGGTTTTATTTATTTTACGATTCAAGATTTTTGTTTCATTTTCATTGTGAACGACAGGATGATCGTCTTTTGAAAGCATTTTGTGTCCATAATAAATTGGATCCTGAAGAACTAATCTCAGTTAACAAAATTAGTTATAAGCCGTGAGAATAGTAATAAATAACATTACAACATTTATTAAATGTGCCCCAAATTTCGATCCAATTGAATGCTCTCTACAACCTTTGAAATCAAAATGACCCTTGGTTCTGCAAAAAGGGAGTGTAAGTGACTTTGGAACCGTTAGTGCTAAGGATGCACACGGAGAGATAGAAGTGAGAGAAAAACGGATGCTGAATATCGAAATCACGTACACCAAATACCAGACCAAACAAGGCCCTTTCCCAAAAGCACACACAAAAAAACGTCAGCGTGGGAGAGCGTGTGTGTTACTTTACTTCGTTTCGCAAGAGATCGATGTGCTCACAGGACAGAACAAACGAAGCTTGTCGACTACTCGGATCAAAGACGCGAATGACTGGAAGCTTTCTTTTCAGGGCTTTACAATGCAAGAACCCTTTTTTGCACTCCCATTCTCCCAAAATTTTCTCTCTCCCTCTCTTTTACATAGCATTTTATTCTTTGTTTATCCTTTTCACCCCGAACGGTAAAGGATAACAAAGGGTTGAGCACACACGATATTAAAAACATATTCAGCGCATCATGGATATTTCAATTATTCTACCGACTGCATCTCATCGTGGAAGCAGCGTTGCAAACAGAAAAGCCGGAACTGAACGAACACCGAAATATCCTTTTGATCAGCACCCGAGAATTGATTTCATTATTTCTCCCTGACCACGTGATCTCTTTCTCGGATGTAGAAGTCCCCTTTTTGCCATCTGCCTTTGGACGGAGTGGAATGATGTAAATCATTTATTGGAACCATTTCATGCAAAATTTGACCACTAATTGCTGCACTCCTGATGTATTCTGGCAGGAAGAAGGTACAGGCTGTGTGCTTTACAGGCGAAAATGATTGATTACAGAATGACGACCCGCTGAGCCACCCACCCTTTTCTAATTTTCCGGGAAGCAAAACGGGTTTTTGTCTTTACTGGGACAATGCGTGCAATCGGATCTTGTTGTTGCAGTTGCTGCATTGAAGTAAACTCTAGCAAAGTGAGGTTCCCTTGAACACACAAATCCACCCCGATAAAGCTCCAAACAAATATAGGAAGAGTTCCCGTTAAACGCTAGGGCATGCAAAAATCTGCAATCACTAGCTAGATCCTAAATCATTCCAACCGACCACTCGCTATGTGTCGATGGAAAAACAAAGGAAAACAACCCACGGTTGGTGTCGCGGCGTCCGGTTGAGTTTATATCACACGGTCGCCATCTCGAACCGATGGTGTTGAAGTGCAAGAAAAACTCCAAAGCGGAGAAAAAGGGACTGTTGCTCTCCGAATGGAGATGCACACACTAAACAAATCGATGGGTTTGCATACTGTTCTTTAACTCCCCGCGAAACACATCCTGTACAGAACATACGAGACACGGCATCCAATTCCGATCGAACGACGAAGTGTTTTCGTCGTCATCATGGAAATATCTACACCATCCCTGGGATCCTAGCCCTAGAACAAGCGACTCCAGAGAGAAAAACTGGGGAACGCCGAGCGGAGGAAGTTGTTGGTTGGACAGTGAAGTCATTAGCAGAGTTTTGAGCTGACACGAAACGAGCACGACGACACTGTGCAAGGTGACTGAAATTAACAAAATCGATAAGCTATCACAGTAGGAGCGGTGTAGTAGTCTGTGCCATATTCGTCCCTTTCTAGCGCGCTTTCCATCCACCGTAGCGACCGTTGTTACGATACGATGCTTTTGATGATGGAGCTCTTCCCAGCGTGTCAGCAGGCGTTGGCAACGGTGGAAACGATTGGAAACAAATTTCCATTCGGTGAGATTTTCCCGCTACTGACGTCGCAGTGTTTTGAAATATTTTAATTATATGTCCTTCCATTTTTCATCATTCTTGCGTAGCTTCTCTCGGTTTTCACACAGTTTTGACGGAAAATGTAGAGTGGCAAAAAAAAAAACATTCCACATCTGAACACTCGTGTGTTGACGTAACAGTAACGACAGTGAATTGCACAGAAGTGTTGCAGCGAAGGTGGGATGCCGAACAGAAAAGCTCCACCCCGTAGTGCATATTTTAAATCAATAGTATCAAAACTTATGTGCACAATCAACACACGTACAAATAAACCACACCACTGGTTGAACTTCAAATGAGGTTTTACTGTTTAATCGTAAAAAACGGATGAAAAATAAAATCATACCCATCACGATAATGGATGGGAAAAGGATTACGTTTGAGAGCACGTTGTTCCATGGTTCGAAGCTTCCACCTACATGTTGCTGAAGCGTGTAATTTAACACTGATTATCTTTGTGGTAAGTTTAAATGGAATGAAGTTTTGCAAAAAAAAAAAGTAAACTCACATTGTAAGGAAGTATAGTAGAAACCTCCTTTCTGGCTTATGTTAAATACTTTTGTTCAACAAATATTAGAACACATACACAGATGAACTTTCTAAGAGAAATCGTAAGTTCCTACCGAATCCATTAGGAGTATGCAAACGAGACAAAAAAGATAAATAGAAAATCGCTTAAGGCAAATACATGAGAAGCGGAATTAAATTGATAATTGCGTACGTGCTCAGACGAAGACGCACACAAGACGGAAGCCAAATTTCCCAGGATCTTTCCCCAGCTCGCGAGCGCTTTCCCACCCGAGGGAAATTCACCCCCCACAGTCGGTTGGTTCATCCGGAAGTAACACGTGACCCGGCGGCTAACGCTTGGTGTTTCCCTCGTAAATGAGATAATCAAACGTACGCAAATCGATCGATCCTTCCGAAGATCCTTTTGCGTCCCCCTTTTCCAAACCTAGTTTGTGCCCCGTCGTGGTTGGATTACTCATAATCCGGTGGCATCAAAAGACACACCTCATGATTAAAAATAACTTTCCTCAAGAATTTCCTCTCCACAATTCACGGCGATAATGGCGGCCACCGGCGGTGATGAGGCCCGATTGTTCGGACATGCGAAAACGACTCGAGGGAGTCTGCAGATTGCGTAAGAAAACACGATTAAATCGCTGCAAATACAATAGCTTCGGACACGGCGAGGAGTGGCGGTGTTTCGCGCTTATCAAAGGACAAACACTTGAACGTGGTGAAGCGGGGCAAGGTCGTGGAGGGCGGAAGCATTGCGAAGGGCGCATCACGTCAAGGACTCGGCGGTTCCGTGGCGAGGCGTTGTTTTGCTACATTTGACCAATCAATTATGCGCTTTGTACTGCGATTGGTGGAACGTGGACGCAAACGTGCCTAACACCTGCGGAGCCGATTTCCGAGCGGGCGAAAGTAAACGAAATTAACTGTCCATAAACAATTCAGCCAGTCTGGGTCCGGCGGCACAAAAGGACACGAACAAATCCGCGTACATCACCCGCATCATGTGTGGGAGGGGTGGACTGTGTGATTTCCACCCGAATTTCCCACATGAAGCCCCCGTCCGTTTCAGTTCCCGGCAAGAGTAATTGTTATTTTAATCGCTGCAACAGCAATCAATTCACTCTCGGTTTCTCTTCACGCAGCGTTGAGGCTGTGTTTGTGTGCGAGGTTTGAGCTCTCCGGCACTCGTTCGGTTGGTTGGATTGATGGACCCGTCGCCTGGTGACTGGCGTGTCCACATTTTCGCAGGTCCTAGCAGCAACCAGCCGAAACAAATGTGCTTCTTTGCCCCGAATGTTGATTGTAGAGAAAAAGTATTGCAAATTTTAGCGTGTTAAACAAAGTGAGTGAAACAATGATGAGACTAACCGTAAGCCCGAGATCGGGAGCACACATTGTTGCTGACATGTTCAACAAGGACAAGCCGGCGAGGCCAATACCGACATTGGCTAGGTAATTATCATGCAGCTTCAGCCTCATATCAACATTGTTTGTGATTTCTCTTTTTGAAACAGTACTTGTTAAATACATGTTCTTGTGCCGTGTTTTACACAGGGATGTACTGTTGGTAGTGGATTAGACCTATCATTCTACATTTCATATTGGTTGTTATAGTGAGTTTTTTTTTAAATTGTATATATGCACCTATGATAAATAAAGTTTTTCAAATAATATCAAAACTGCTACACACAAAAAACCAGAAGTTATTTCAATATAAAAATACCTAACTACAAGTTGTTGGGAAATGAAAAAGCTTCTAATAATTGATTGCATGATATTATCCATAGGATTTTTTTAAATTGCAAAACATATTTTAATATGAGAAACGCTAGTTTTTATGGTTAGCTACTTTGTTTGATCGTGACAAAATAAGAAGAAGTGGAAGATACTTCAGTATCTTAAATAAGTAGAAGATGCTCAGTAACAATATTCAAATCTGTTTTAATTACACTTGACGATCCGAAGGTGAACAAGAAAAATCCCCTAGAAACCCTCCTTTGCGCCGTATCTTATTCCGAGAATACTGTAAAACTATGCGATAAAACTATGGCTACGATAAATTGTAGTACTCTTAGCGAAATAAGAAAAAACTGTCCAATTTACGAATGTTAGAACAATCTGTTTCACATCAAAGCATTTTAGCCAAAAATTGGATGAAAAAATGAGCGAAATTAAAATAGAATAACTTAAGCTTTGTACAATGTTTGATTAAATTTCACAGTCATAAAACATTAAATCATTTTTCAAGGTTTTTATAATAAGTGTACGCGACAGAAGTGGAGGAACAAGGAAAAGTTTCCAATGAAATTATTTCTTCATCTTCATGTTTAAATATCCGATTTTCTTTGCATTTTGACCACGTAGTTTTGAGAGATATTTAAATGATTCAATTAACTAACTACTCACTTATGTATATTTCGTTTCAGTGCCACGTGTTGTAAAATTGTTTACGATTTATTTTACAAAATAAAACGCTTTTTCCTAGCACACGAGGGATAAAGCACTAGGGCACTAGGGGGATAAAGATTTGAGCGCAGTTTACGATCGTGCCATATAATTGTAACGCAAACAATCATAAATATCGCTCGACGGCAACAACCGGAGCGAAACCAGCCGACCGACCGAGCAAACAACCACCGAGCGTCCAGCGGCGCTTGATTTTAATGATGATGATGAGGTTAACTCCAGCGCTGTAACATGGACATGCCCGGTTGGCTTACGGACTCCGCTGAGGCCGCTCCGTCCGCGCCGAACAGCTGAGACCCTTGTCGCCACCGTCGCTGCAGTGCGATGATGATGTGAATTTATGCGCCACCACCGCCAAAACGGGACTCTCACACACGCCCATACAATCGGGCCCACAATAGTATGCACACACAACTTCTCGAACCGCTTGGTGGCAGTGATTTTTATTTCAGTTTCGGTAATTCGTTCCCATATCGCACCGACTGGCCTCTAATTACCGTTTAATGGCCGTAACACTGGCGTGCCTTTCCCCTATGCTCTTTCCAATTGATGATTCACGGATTTACGACAGAACGAGGAGACTGCTAGACTGCTGGTCTGGTCTGGCCACAAGTACACGCCCTGCCCCTCGGGAGCGCCGTTCCCTTTGCGCCGCCAGATTGGTTCCACCGCGTAAGGGCACAAAGATAAATCAAAATTCAAATTAGACCCGCCAAAGTTCAAGGCCGTAAGCGTGGTGCAACGCGGGCAGCAGTCAGGGGACCGTGGTGCGGAAAACACCCATCAGCGTAATTACCTTGTACTTGATATTGACAATGTTGTTACTTTCCACCTCGGTGGGCATGGGAGTGGCAACCAGAGTCTTGCGGTCGAAAGGCAGATCACATCAAACATCGTGTTTAACAAATGTAATAAAGTTTTCAACTGTAAATTCGGCTGCCACTCAGAACAATACACGAGGGGCTAGAGATATCCTAGCTCTAGAGGATAATTAACGTATTTTAATTAATGGTAGTGATCGTATTGTCATGCTAATTTGACGAATGTGTGGACATATGGTTTTTAAAATAGAATAGAGGCGTACGAAAGCCAACTGAAAAGAAGATTGAGTGAATTCATTGAATTTTAAAGCAAACAATTCAATAGACCCTTTGATTTTGCTTTGCCCTTTGAGGAAATTGCTTAAAAATAGATCCACTATCACTTTGTGTGCAAACCAAATAATAAATAAGAAAATATTTCCTAACTTCTTTAGTATCTAACGACAATTTAATTTAGATTTATTGTCCGTGCCTATCATTCTTGAATAAAACTAAATTGCGTCTTTTTGTTGAATTTGCTTCCAACGACATTACCAATTAAGCAATTATTTTTAATAATAATAACATAACAAAATACAGTCGTAAATGAAGAGGTGTATTTCTCTTACAATTTAAACATTCAAAGTTAAAGTTAAAATTCACGGTTTATCATGTAGTGTTATAAAACATTAAGCTTAAGTTTGGAATACAATAATAAGGGAAGTTTCAATATTTAACACTTTATTTTGTTTTGTTTGTTTTTTGCCTTGTTTTTTTTATTTTGTTGTTTGTATTATATCTTTATACCAAATTTGTTGATTTTAAATTTGTTGATTTTTTGTTACTTAAATAAATTACAGAATATCTTCAAAGAACTCAACGTTTTTGCAGGATTATTGAATCAATATCTTTGCAGGACTATTTCTTTACAGGTTCGAGGTATTTACCGTTATGTATCAATTGAATTGATAAAATAGTAAAAATACATGTCGATCAAACGGAGCTTTGTGCTGTCCAAGGGTTAATTGACGTCCCCCCTCCGCAATCCTTCCGCTGACGGGGCAGTAAAAGTGTAGCATAAACTAATTTAAACGCGGTCCAATTACAGCGCGATTCACGTTCGGCGCGTGTCAGTGTCTCGTAGAACTAACACACCAATGATGTGCACACTTCAAACGGAAACATGACCATGCTGCAATCCGTCGTCTTTGTCGAACCTGGTGTGCGCCTCCGTTCGCTTTTGTTTTATTGTATTTCCCACTGTCAAACGTTCACCGACCGCACGTCAACATCAACAAATCTGTGAAAATCGTCCGATGGGTCCGCCCGCCTCCCAAACCGATGGATGATAAATATTCAACACGAAATCAGCACAAGTGTCCCGGTGTTGCGATGCGAAACATGATCCCGCTATTGTCTGTCCGCCACGATGGGGTCACGTTTTTATTACTTTCCTAGAAGCGCTTCCCTTTTGGCTCTGGAATACGAATACGGTCCAGCCATGTGATGGCCACCGGGTGATGTTGGCGAAGGATGCCAAAAGGCGGCGAAACGAAAAATGCTCGACCGGGACGGGAAAATCAATCAAAATTTTATTCCGCGACACGCTCGGGCCCATCTCGTTCCGAAACCCCGTTTTCCGCCGGTCGTTGATCGACTGTTGACGGAAAATGTACAGCTTGCAACCGCAACCACACGGCAACCAGGACTAGGGCGGCCACCAAAAGCGCCAATACAAAGCGTACGATAGAACAAGGGTCCAACATCGACGATGGTGCGAAGTTCAAACGATCCGATCGACCTGCAATGTTCCATCGATGAACGGGACGAGAAGGGATGCATGACGCTCGTTGTGGGCTTTCGTTCGCATGTAGCGGAAGAAAAAGGCTTACAAAAAAAAGGGGAAATACAAATACCACACATGAACACGAAAGACGAAATCAAAAACACACCAAACTCAACGAAACCCAGCATCCAATTCCAGCCAACGTTCAGCGCGCGGCGTTAAACATTCGCGATTGATGGATATTGTCAGTCCATTACTATCAATCCAATCGCCCACCAGGGAAGAAAACGGGAAAACCATTCCCACCAACGGTGACCCGAACCGGTTCCACTACGCGCTGGAATATGGAACCAACCGGAATATTGGGGTTTTGCATGGAAAAAAGCACTTTTCCCTCGCCTCGAATGTTTGGGAAACTCTTTCGCTGGCGCTTCTATATTCCCTTCCGTCTCGAGAGGACGAAAACGGAGGCAAAAGAATTGAATTTTCAAGTGTGACACATGCCTTTCGCCACCCGAACGGCGTCTGAATGCGACGATAAATGCTGCACACTTGAGTTTTTGAGAGAGAAAAAAGGATAAAAAGCGTCACCAGTGGGAAACCGGGGAAGGATTTTCATGGTCGGCGCTTATGCACACTTTGTTTTCTTTGCCTTTGCTGGTAAATACGATTTGAGCCATCAATGAGTCGCTCGCTCATTGAACGAATTTTCTCACTCGAGTGGGGGAGAGAAGTGCCCCAAAAGTGGGTAACCTTTAACCACATGTAAACAAAATCAGAAGTGGCCTGCCAGACACGAACAGAGTAGCGTTACAGGCGGTTTTAATCGCGACCGGAACAAGGGTGGAACGACTCGAGGTAACGGTAAACCAACGCTATGTTGCAAACAAAGCATGAGAAAATTCCAACGAAGGCTAAGGCAGGATGTTCACACTCCCAAAAAGCGTCGACGTTTTTCCAAACGGACTCTCACAGATCATCCCCGTGATGGTTCAAGACACAACACAATGCCAATGACACCACCCTAGGCTTGCGTTGTGGATGAACTTTTCCGGGTTGCATTCTCCCCGGTGGCATTTATTTGATGGAATATCTCCCGTGAACGAGGGGGACCCAACCTCGGCAGTGTCTCGTGGTGTAAGTTGTGCATCGGTGAACGGAAAGCTTCTGCCCCCGGAACGTCTAATCCTTGCCCGTTTTTCTTCTCGTCCCGGTAACGTTCTCTGAACCTGCGAGGTGGGAAATCAAAACAAACGATGGCCAACTTTGGCCACGTATACGCAAACAACAGCTCAACCTCGGGACAAGCCACAGCAGCTTGCAAATAGCTTTGACGGTGGAGTTGGTGGTGGGAAAACAGGAAAATACAAAAAAAATAAAAACATGTTGGAAAACTCCTACACAAGCCGAAATCAATGCAATGCCTTCAGTCTTTGCCGTTCCATCAATGTGGCCTCGAACGATGGCTCGAAACAACAAACAAAAACCTCCACCAGAAAGGAAACAGACTGTGGACCTTTTCATCTACTCCCTCCCCCCCCCCCCCCCCCCCCCCCCATCCCCAGCAAAGGCTTAATTTCCTCCCATCTTTGTTTTTTTTTTTACATTCCCTCAGCAACACATGGGCTCGAAGTCGATACGGGTCGTGTCCTTTTCCCGAAGGTGCCACAATCCTTTTTCTTCGTTTCCTCTCGAGGAAAACTCGACAGGTCGGTACCTCGTAAGGTCACCGCTTTTCGCCTTTCGCCCTCCGGGCAGGCGGGTGTATTCATTCCGTGTGGAAATGACCGTTGACCGAAAATTGAGATGATGTACGGTTGCTTTCCCTTTCGTGCCACTCCGTTCTTCCACCCCCGTTTCGCCTTTCCGATGGGTCTTTTGTGTGGTGGAAAATTCTTCTCTCCAAATTGCTTCACAGACAGCACAGCCCGTAGAAGAGGAAGGGTTCGTTTGCTTTGGGAACTGTGGGAAACCAGCAGTAGACTGATTTTCCTTCCAGTCCTGTCTGCCTTTCTGCCAGTTTTTCACTTGTTTACACGAGTTCGGCCCCGGCAAACGGGCCACCAAGAAAAGGCAACACGAGGCGATGGCACCGAAGCGAAACGATGGCAATCTCAAGGGTGACGGTGCGAACGAATTAGGAAAAAAAAGTAGAAACGAGTACTTCCAGTTTCGTTTTCTTTCATTTGCGTTCATCCCACCGATACGATTGGCAAAGTGTTGGAAATTTTTGTAAATTCGAAAAGCTTTCCTTCCGTGTCCAAACGGCAACAAGACGCCGCTCTCTGGGACCGGGTTTTCCGTCTACTGTATCGCCTGGAGTTCCGCCGAGGAAAAAACCGGGTATTTTTTGTGATCCTTGTCGGGTGGAATCGGCTTTCGTTTTCGCTATTTGTTCGTCCTGTTGCGAAAAGGTAGGTTGCCGATGGTGGTAATAGGATTTGCGCACCCATCAGTTATTTCTCCATCAGCAGCAACACTATTATTCCCTACAGTCCTGCCAAGAAATCGCACGAAGCGGGGATGTGTGTGTGTGCGCCGGTGGAGATCCAGGGAAAGATATGCAAAACAGAAGCAGCAACACCGGAGTAACGCGGGTGAAGAGCTTTTCATTTTCGTATCCTTGACTGGTTCGGTGTCTGTGTAAGTCTCCAGAACGAAGCGCCGATTCGGAGGATGGTCTTTTTGTTACAGCAGAAAATGGCCAGACCGCCGTGTCTCGCTTTCTTCCTTCCTCTCTTCCACCTCCACCACCACTAGTAATAACAATCCACGCATTTCGATCCTTGGGTTTGCATTTTGATAGACTAGTAGCGCCGTTGCGACGTCGTTGACGCCAGGACACACGATGCGCGCACCGGTGATGAAAGATAGATATGACCACGGGGGATTTATTAGGTGCTTGGCTACGTCACTTCTCTTCGTCTAAGCGGCCGTAAATCATCAAACCGGCGTGCGAGTGTAGTTTTCATTTTATTCCATCGGTTCTTTCTGGGAAGTGGCCCGAGGAACAGAAGAACGAGGATGATGTATGGGAATTCCCTAGCAAGATGTTTTTCGGGTGAGGAGAGAGCAGAGTGGGTATATCGAAACATTCCATCGATGTGCTGAACGATAACGAATCTGTCGGCTTTAAAAGTGAATAGTACAGTCCTATTCTATGCTGATCGTCTTGTCGAAATAATTCACCAAAAGTCGGTAGGATTGTTAATCACATTCCTCTTTTGTCTGGAAAGAGTAGATTTCGACAAATAAATATTTGTTTTACAAGATCTAACAATTTGTAATTAAAATGTTATGTAGCTTTTTCAAATGTATGATAAGTTTTTTAAGGCATTATTTTAATCCTATGATTGATTTATTCTGTTGTTTTGATGCAAATACATACTTGTTTCCTATTGATACTCTTCAACTCTGATTATATATCGGACCATCCTTTCATTATTTCGTTATGGTTCTTAACAATATTTTTTTAGGATGCAGTAAAACTATCCTAACGGTAACAGTCAATAATGGACCGATTCCCATTTATTACTTGTAGATCATCAAAGAAGATTGATTAATTCTATAGACTTTTTTTTAAATATTAATCTTACGAACCGCTTGCGAACCCGGGGGCCCCACGAAAGGAAATGAATGAACATTGAATGAAATAAACAAGCTTAGACGAAGAAAACATAGATCAAATTCAAATGTATATTCTTGGACAACAAGGACAAATAGATGTCATACATTACAGAGCAATTTGAAATGAGCAAGGCATGTGGTAGTCATTTGAATTACACCTAATTTTCAAGACAAGTCGACTCCAAAAGTGTTAGAGTATTATTTATCTATATCAGGACTAGTTAATGAATCATACATTGTTCAATAAATAATACAGTCTGTAGAGAATTTGTATTTAGAGTTTGGTGAGCGGTTTCGGATGAAGCTTTGTTTGATGAAAATCGCTCAACGGTTGTGAAGTACAAAAGTGTGTAATTGAAAAATAAAAAATTTGCTTTACGAAGTCTACAATAAATAAAATAAACCTCAACATTTAAAGCATAAAAAAACGTAATTATATCTACGACATTCAAATTTCCGGACCTCATAAAACAAAAAAATCGTAGTATTACGAAAGAGTCACTAATTGTAAAGCAACAATTATTACATTCGGAAAGGTTAATGCAGATAAAAGTTGTCAAGTTTCTGTCCAGTTCTCTCCACTCACAACAAAACACTATGGTTTCATTGTCGAGTGGAATTATTTCTACGTCAATCGTCATTATTTCCATTTCGTTTCCCATTTCCATCGCTTTTCGCCGTGCGTTGATTTGTGTGGTTATCCCCCAACGAATGAAGTTCCTGCTTTACGCTCACTACCCACGTTTGTTCTTTATTTAACTACTTGCGAGCCATTGCCAGCTCCGGGTAAGGATGCATGCCTTTCTGATGCAAACAGCACGCAGCGGTCCCGGTGTTTATTGTGCGGATTTTAGCCGTTGTTCCAACAGCTACTTTGGCTGATCCGTGAGCTTCACACGCCTCCGATGGTTGCGAGCATAAAGTATACGTCACGAAAGCGGACGGCCCCACACAGTGCGATGATGGAGGCGCCTGGTGGAAGGATGGCAAAATAATCGATGAGTGTAAACTGTCAGCGTCGCTGCGGTGATGGAGGCCGCATTTGCCTTCCCATTTCATTTTGATTTTTGCACCGATACGCCACGCATCGACGGGGTCAAGCGGACACAATCGAGCCGACCGACGACGAATTGACATACCGCCGGTACGCTTCGTTGGTTCCGAGATGAAGTGCCTAGACTATGGCTTGCCGTTCCTCCCATCGCTCGTAAACTGTGTCCAAAAAGCGACGAGTCGCGTGTAGACACACATACATAATGAAGAACGCACAACATATTCGAAACGTTTCGATCGCATGTAATGAAAGGAGTGGAAAACGCCATCGAGCGATTAATTTTCCTCAACGCCGGAAGTGGACGTCTCGTGTGTGTGTGTGTGTGTCGTCAATAAAAAAAAATCAATAAGCACACATTTCTGCCGGTGAAAACTGGGAGTAATGGGGAATGAAGGGACAACGTTTTTCCGGACGCGCTGAAAAAAAACTATCCAGAGGTTATTAATTTTAATTCCGAAAATCGTCGCCCCGATTTTGGAGGTCCTTTGGTTCCGCAATGTGATCCTCTAGGGAGGATGAAATATTTTGGTAAAATTTTCGACACACGCCATGATCCCATGATTCCCGAGTGTCTGACCGGGGTGAACATAAGTGTGCTTGGTGTGGTGGTCCATTGCATGCGCACCTTGCATCGTTTCCGAGCCACCGTTTGGTGCCTTTGCTGTTATTTTATTATTAAGGCCTTACCATCGTTTATTAATTTGACAATCATATTACACAAGACAGCATTGGGGCCCACGAGCATCCACACACACACTCAAACATGGAGCGCAGTACGAATAAAAAAAAACCTCGAGCATAATTTTGCATTATTTAAAAAGCCGTCCATAAATATTCTCCTCTGGCAACTCTCCTTCACCGACGGTGCATTGTACTGCACATTATGCAATTATCGATCCCGGCCTCCCCGGAGGAAGGATAGCAACAATCCCCTTGTCCCTTACATTTATGCTTCCTGCTCCATCTTCGGGTGACATTTAAACAGGCAATTTGTCGTTGGGAAAATGCTGTGGAAAATCGTCAATAAAACGAAACGAAAAAAAAACAATAACAGACCAGAACAATTCAATACGCATACTTTTTAACCTGCTGGCTTTGGGAGAGTGAGTCCCGGCTCGAGAGGTCGTAATAATAAATTATGTTTGACCGAGCGTAATTCATACATACATATTCATTCGATTCGTTCCACTCTACACTCAATAATTGATAATTACTAGCATTATGCATGCAGCATCATTTGCAATGTGTCACCGGAAGAAGTTCGATTGGGAAAATGCACACAAAAACGCCGTCCAACTTTTGCAAAGCTCAGCACCACCACCTTACCCCCCTCCTCCTTTCGGGTGGCCCAAGTAAATATGATTCATAATCATAACTCGTGCCGATTCCGGTATCGAATATGCTTTCCTTCAACCATAACGAGGCGGTCGGTGGGCGGTGTGGGTGGTGGTTTGTATGCAACCGAAAACAAAACCGCAAACGTTGCAAAGGTGAAAGAATGTTTCCCAGCGTGGTTTATATTTTTGTTTACACGCTTCGATGAACGTCAAAAGATATCTAAAAAGTGTTACCTTTTTAATTAGTTTTCGTTCTGCTGTTCTGGGAAAAGATGGCGTGAATGGTTGCGGTTTTAGTTCAATGTTCGATATTTTTTTATGTTTTACCTCCACCACTGTTTGACCACACATCTTTATTTACATCAGATTTGATGTTAATTAAAATGTCGTTGAATGATAATTTATAGCGGAAAAAATGTACAATGCCGGAGGATTGATCAGAAACCCTTGCCCTTTACTATTATCTGATACTCCCAGATTTGTATGGATGTGGATTTGCTTGAATTTGTTATATTTTTTAAATTAAAAAGGGTAAAGAACTTGATACTTAGACATGCTTTACGCTTTCATCCCAAAAGATCAGTTTGCTATATTTTGAACCACTAAGAGTTTTACCCTTTGAGATATTATGATGCTATTACGAAAAGATGTTCCTCCTTCTACGTTCTTAAAACATTTATCTGTTATATTTATTTTCATCAAATAGTTAAGCTAAAGTTACAAAATGTTACGAAAGAATATAATTTAAAGAAAGATGATTGATTTGTAAAAAGCAAAATAAAATTTTGAACAATGTTCTTAGGCTCGGTTTTTTGACAACTAACTTAGCTCTAAGGATAGAATGTGGTTGTTTTTCTTAAAAAATATACTTCAAACATATCAATATCATCGGCCTAGTTGTTTGAAAACTATCATATGGTGATCATACAAGTTTAGCTAATAAAATAAATTTTAAGCTCATAAAACATACTCTCAAACACATAATAATAATTTATTTATAATTTATTTGATAAGTTGTTTTTGTAAAATCATCTTAATTATACAATTGGAACTCAGTTTTCCTAACAAAACAAGCATGTTTACATGTCAAGGTGTATCCACCAAAGCTATGCAACAGGGTTTATACAACACAGGGAAATCGATGAAATATCTACCATTTAAAATATGCCGTTATTGTAACTATAAAATCAAAACATAACTCTCATGTAAAGAGTAATAACCATAACTCTTTCCTCAACCTCTTTTTCACGGAGCATCGCCGGGGCGTCAAGCTAGTAAAGGATATATGCCTCACGATGTAAGGTGTTTAAACATTAATTTTGTTCGTTTAATTTAATATTTTGCATCGCGAAATCGTTCTTAGACTGCTTCAGCTTAAGTGATGTACCACAACGTGATGGAAGGGCCAAACACTTTGACGTACTAAAATCATGCGTGCATTAAAGCGGTGCTATCGGTTCCCTTCGATGGGACCATATTTACGACGGCCCGTCTGTAATGACCGAAGAAGGACATATGTCCGCAAGCGAGCCACATACAATCACACATACACCCTAATGACTATGCGCGTCTAGACAACGACCCTGTGCAATCCGCGCGTGCACTCCCGATGGTTTGCACAGCATGGAGGAGTGAGGGTCGGCATACATGTGCAATTGATGATAGCCCTAGGCTGCCAGATGAGAAACAGCAGCAGCAGAAGCATATTGGCTTGCAAAATCCACCCGTCGTGGCGCTGGGATGCATCGAAGAACCTGAGGAAATAGGATGATAGGATTTACATCCCCATGAATCCCGCACGGGAGATTGTGCCTTCGCTGCACAATTCTTACCTCACCCGTTTTATCGGTTTCCATTTATCTCGTTCACACGATCGATGTTACCATCCCAGCTCGACGGACACTATCGGAACTGCGATTTGGGAGCGACGGGCCTGTCATCGATCGCAGAAGAAAGAGACCGAGGCCCGACGAGCCTAAGCATGCGGTCAAATCCAATCATTTCGATGCTAATAATACAATTTCTTCAAATCACGACCCAGACGAAAGTAGGGGGGCGAAACGGCGCGGAGGTTTGTTAAGAATTTCATTGGAAATCAGTTACGACAAAGCCACAACATATCGGCAGCAAAAGTGAGGCCCAAATATGATGCTATGATATGCCGTCCTGATGAGTGCTTCCGCGCTGGTATTTGACGTTGCAACATTACCTTACACTTGGCTTCGATTCGTTTGACCATGGCGTCAATGGAGGAAAGTGAAGGACGTACCGGAAACTGTGTACGTAGAACCTTCGGAATATTGTGTCTGGCGTGTGATGGCAGCAATCAATTTAAATCTAATTTTCCAGCACTCCAGATATCCGGTCCTTTCGTCGTGCTTCGGGGTTTAGAAGAATGTCGTGGAAGGGTTCGCCTCACCGTCCACCTGGTAGGGCATAAATTTATGCACAACGCTTCGGCGATGGGCAAAGAATATCCTCAGGTATGGTGAACCACCGCCTAATGCCTTTCCACGCGTTCCAGTGTTCAGCTGCTCTGCATGCTTTACACGATTGGTTCGATCTTCGTACTATCGGCGAGCATGGATAAACAGATCGGAGCATTGCAAGCACCCTCCCCTGACAACGCATCTGTTTCGCCGCTTATGAAAACATCGAACAATCACGTACTATTGACAGTAAAACTGATGGAAAAACTCCCCTTCCATATCGTAATACACGCACACATCCAGTTAAAACCGGAGCCGGGACTTCCCTTAAGAAGCTAGTTAGCATGTTCTTGTCCAACCATTTGCATCCATCTTGGCGGTTTATGGGAGCGGATCGACGTCTTCAATCGGAAGACGATATGGCAGGCAAGAAGTTATCAGAATAAATCAACTCCACACACACAACGTGACATTCTCGCACCGGTTCGTTTTTCCAATCGAAATTTAATGGAATGTAATTTAGTTTATTAAATTATGGCTTTATTAATCTTGACGCTCCATGCAATGCAATGAGGTCGGTTCCTCCTTCGAACCTTTTCTAAGGCACTTGCGAAAACACTTGCGGCTGGCAACAGGTTCGTGAGGAGTTTTAGCCAACAAGAGATCGACCAAGAAAGTGACCAGGGCTTATTATTATGGTTGACTTTGCAAGGACGTTGTTTCTCACCTTTCCTGGATGTTCAGGAGAGATGTGCGTTGAAGGATAAGTCTTTGAATGACAATATTCAGAAACACAAATCTACGCTGGAAAGCGTTCTGAGATGGTATGTACGATTTATTGATGCGATATTGTAATTGAGTTGATAAGAAACGATTTAATGGAATTTTCTTTCACTCGGACATTTGTGAGACAGTCTCCGTTTGAAGGAATCGTGCTGATAAATTGAACGAATATGATAATAATTGTGTAACAACATTTAGTTGGTAACAAGTTAAGTTATGAAAACAAAATCTCGGTATTTTCCCGATCTAAGTCTAACAAAAAATGTCCTTATTTAAAAAATTTACCACTTTTAAAAAGAATAGATTACACCACGAGTAACATAATTTATTTACTTGCTACTTTTAATGTTCTTGCGTAAACATGTCAACGATAATAAAAAAACTAAGCTTTTTGAGTCAGTCCCTAAAATTTCATCCAAAATGCAGTTTCAATTGATAATAAACTGATGACAAAATGCCACCGTAAGTACCACGCTAATTTAACTATCCCATTCGGGATTCAACAGTCGAATACATTAGGATTAAATAATCACGTTCCGGTATCAACCTTTCCGGTCATATTTGCACTGCAACTGCATCTGAACGTTTATCATAATGAAACATAATCATGTGGTGGCAATTCGTGTCTATTCCATGGGCAGTTAAGCCCTAACTGATATGCTCCGAAAACAAGTATCAACAAACGGGTGGAAAATTAGTTTACAACCTCCTAACGATTCAGCTTGTATTTTATTTTTACCGGTGCATTTGTCCTTGAAAAAAAAAAAATTTGAATAATACAAGAAACATGTGATTGGTAGTTTTTTATTCAATTGAAAGATTTGAGAATCTCTGTATAAAATTGTTTTACAAACACGATATCAATTTATAACTGTAAAAAATTGATTTTGTCTATAACTGATCATCGTTTAAAAACAGAACACTTAACATAGAAGCATTAAATAAACAAAACGCATGGCGTCAACTAAGCGCCATAAAAGTTTCACTTTCGTTTCCATCGTTTACCCCAGGGGAATATATATGGGAACGCCGGGAAGGGAGAGGAGCCACACATATTACGGGCCATGTGGGACGATAAAATTATGCCTCTTATTGCCGGGTGAAAGTGGTTCCCCCCAAACGCACGCATCCAGAGGAGAAGGCCACAGAAGCTCGAAAGCTGAACACCAAACCAACCAACCGAACGGCGGCAACAGAAGCAAAAGCAAAGCATGGATGGATTGGTTGTGAATCTGGCCACAGAAACAAACACACACCGAAATCGTGCCACCAGCGAGAGAGGGTAGCGCCGCTGTGAACATGCAGGCGCGTAACAACAACACGTCCGGTCCCCGTCCCCGATTCCGTCGATGGCGTGCAGTTTCCGCGTGCAAAAACCGGAACATTACGTCCTCACGATTTACCGGGTTTCGTTTGCGGGGCGAGCAAATAGAAAAAACTACCAAACGGGCGCGGAAAGTGAAACTTGGGATGGCACGAGCCTAACCCTTGTGTAAGTTTTCCCAAAAAAAAATGTATTTTTAACAAAGCTAAAAAGTCCATAAAGGAAAAATCGATGGTATACATTCTAAATAAACCCAACCAAAGAAGCATGTAGTCAAAAATAAATTAAACGATACTCCAGACATGAGTTTAGCTGCAAACAACACCATTCCAACCAAACAGCTGTGCGGCCCCAAGGTTGCATTCTGTACGTTCAGCTGTTGATGTGTCTTTACAACTGGCAAGGAACGCGGCGAAGACGACGTTTGGTGGTGGGAAACGTGAGCCGAAGGAAAAGAATTTCTTCCCGGCATGCTTCTTGCAGCCGACGTGAAGAAAGTAAGCCCACGTTCCACGTGAGCAGCAACAAAGAACGAACCGCGTGGAAACTTTGCCCCCTCTTTCGTCACGTCGCGTTCCGGCCCGCCGTTCCTGCCGCCGTAAACAACCTTCTGGCAGCAACGAGGGGTTCGCGACCGGCGCGTGTGGACCGACGATGGGCAACCGGTAGGTAAGATGAAACCATGAATGAACCTCGATCGACGCCACGCCACGCCATACCGAAGAAGCAGTCGCCGCCGGCACGTCATTCACGCAAAGCATATTCCACCGGGTTAGGAAGGGGGTGGGTGGAGGGTTTTCCCATCCAGACCTCAACACCAAAGAGAGAGAGAGAGGGTACACGTTCCAAGAGTTTCCCTGCCAGCCGGAAGCGACTCCGAACCGGGCAAGGTAAGTAGGTCAGAGATTTTTATCACTTTTGCAACTTTTCTTCACCCAGGAGGCGAAGGCAGCAAGCTTAAACCGATGGCTTGATGCTTCCCCCCGCCGGGGGGTCGAAGAGGGAATCGACGAACCGACCAAGTCAGTCGCCCAGTCGTCGTTCACGTGCTCGAACACTTACACAGCGTGCCCATGGTAAAAGGGATGATCGCCGGAAAAGTGTCCGGAAATTTTTCATTATCAGCAGTAAAGCGGTCGTTACCGCTTGTCGGATTTTCCTACCGAGTGCATCCTCTGCCATGGTGACCTTGGAAGGGAGCCGTTACGCTGGTTTATGGAACTGAGCCAGAGAGTGGGTAATGTTCAAGACGAGGAATTTAATGCCCCGCCTTAAGAAGCTGCCCAAATAGTTCCTTCATGACCTACCACCCTTAAACTCTCATCTGGAGTTGCTAGAAGGCAATGAACTGAGGCATTCAATTATTAAAACTAACGCCCGCTAGAGCTAGTCCCGCCCTACCAATCCCCACCCTGGACGTAGATCAAATGATCCGGAAGAGATGGGTCAAACGTTGGGCCGGACGGGAGGGCAGAGACTCACTCGTCGCGGTTGAGGTGGCCAGCCCCCACCCCACCCGTTCCCCACAACACAGGGTAGATACATACCAACGCATACCTAAAAAACACGCAGCCCACCACCACGGGACGTATATACGAGTCAGACACGCGAAAAACAGCTGTTTGCGAATATCTGAGGGTTCGGAGAGGGTTTGTCGGTTCCCTTTCAGCATAGTTTTTTTTTTTAACTTTTATTCTGTGTTTTCCATCCAACCAGATCGCAACGCCGGGCGGAGGCGTGTTAAAGGGCACAGCATAAAAAAGATCGGCCACTTTTTTGTACGGAATTGTTTACAAACAATCTCGTGCGCTGGCGTTTCGTACGGAAAAGTGGGGTCGACCAGCGACCATATATAGCGTATCCCCAAACGATGCCAGCGTGGTAGCGTATTTTTCCCTTCGTAGTAAATATGATGGTAGCCTACGCATCTTGTGTAGATGTTGATGTAGGTTTAGATGGAAAACTTTTTCCGTTCGTTTGTGTTTGCTGAGAGGAACTTTGTTATCATCTTTACTTTACAAAGTTGGTTCGAGGCTCCGTTTAATATCAATTCACTAAAATTTGCGTTGATAATAGCATTCGGGTATAATCATGAATTTATGTAAGGAATGTTAACAACTTAAAGACACCAAGTAAACAGCGACAAAAAGCGACATACACTTTTCGACCTTGAAATAAAAAACAAACCCAAAACAAAATCGTTAGCAGTATGAAAAAACTTACTTACTCACCAGATCCGAGGGAAAGCCCTTCGATTATCCACTTCTCGATGGCAATCAGCGGAAAGTGTAAACTCACCCAACATTCGGAGTGACGACCTCGACACGCAGCGATAGATCGCGACACACGATCGGAGGATGCAAGAAACATATTTTTAGCATTTGAAAATTTTTAAATTCTTCTTCATGCGGTCGCGAGTTGACACTTTATGTGTTTGCGTGTGTGTGTGTGTCGGTCGTAGCCTCATGCATGACTTTCCCGCTTATCACCCGCCCTGCACCATCTCATCGTGGGGCCGTGGGTGGGTTGAAGGAAATGTGCGTTTTTCTTCGCACCCTCTGCTTCGGCTCGCACGCCAGGCCCGTCTATTATTGGCGGCCATCAGGCGGTTTGCCGATGTAGCGAGAAAACAGGGATATTTAGCGCATAAATGCGACCTCACTAGCGGCCGCGGCCGTGTCCGAATCGCAAAAGACGGCCGGCTAGGCCAGCGTCCGGGCCACCGCGCACCGACCCCGACGTGTTGAGGTGAAAAGTGACAAATTCTAATTTCGTGCGTGTTTATCTGCCTGTTTCGCACATTTCTCTGCTTCTTGGCTAGTGTCGCTTTTTATTGTTTACATGATTTCTTCTCGCTTCTTTTTAGTCTCGCTTCGCATATAGGCCAACAGTTGCATTCCTGGCGTAGGCTGGGGATTTCAACCTTCGCCGAACCGGCAGAAGCTACCGAAAGAAAGATTGACGTCACGTAGATTATCTCCCCACTTTTTTCGTTGTTGTGTCCTCTCGTAGAAAGTCTTTAAAACAAATGTACCCAAACGGTGAACTATTTCTTAGTCGCTTTCTTCGAGAAAGAAATGACACGAAGTGCCATTAAAACACATTGCTCCAACCTCGGTGGTTTCGATTTGGCCGGCAATTGGGTCATTTTAGATCGCACCACAGGCGCCTACTGGGGAACTATTTGAATATAATTTTGTTAAATAAATCTGTAACGATAGCAATGCTTTGCCATAGAAACGATTGCAAGCCGACGACGGGTTGGAAAAAATGATTCAGTTCGTCAACAGGAAACATTTGTCCGAACCACGCGCACACAACTTCACACTCACACACACAGAAAAGAAAGAAAACATGAATCCTAAAAAGCCCCAGAGCAACAGCAGGAAAAGGTACATGTTTTCCCACGACCCGAACGCAAAGAAACACGCTCGGTCGGGATTTCCTCTTACTCAGCCGGTGAAGTAAGTCCACCATCCAGTTTCGCTGTTCTTGTTTTACGTTTCGTTTCTTACGTTCTAAGTTCAAAGCACGGCATTATTGCTTTCCGCTTCACCCGTCTATTCGCAGCATCTTTGGATGGCGTTTTACCGTCCGGAGATTGATTGTTACCAAACGTTTTTTAATGCTGTTTGCTCGCGGTGTAATTGTTGATTTATTTTGCATACTGCTTCCCCTAGTGTATAGGGCACAGTAATTTTTGTTGCTTGAAAATTGTTACCGAATAACTTACTATACTTTATTCGCTCAATTCAAATCACATTAAATTGTAGCTACATTTTCTTAGCCAGTTGCGTGCATCGCTTTTCTTATACCCCGTATGGCAAATCTACAATTTTGTTTTCTTTTATTTGTTACTTAACTCGGTCGCTGCATTTCGGAGAACCTCTTTAGATTGCATTTTTTAACATTGTTTTTTTACATGTTTTTTAATGAATCTCACATAATATTGTGCAACTACAGGATAAATCATAATAGTGCATTTTTGATAACTGCGTTACACAAAAAATCATAAAAAACCAGCAACTACCCCCCATTTCGATAAGTAAAACTGTGTACCACATCGAAGTGTAATAATTTTGTTTTACTTCTTACAACTTCACGAAATATCAAAAGGTTTCCAAAACACGTATCGAGAAACGTCATAAACTCAACAAAATGAACGATTCTTGCATTTTTAAACCAATTTTGCGAGCGTATTTGTGTCGTCTGCAAGAAAACTACCACTACGGATCAAGGCAACGAATGCGCAGGTTGCGAACAGCACGTTTGACGTTTCACTTGCCATCGCGCTGACAATTCTGTTTGACGCCGCCATTCTGCTTTCTTCGTTGATCACAATTTGCTTGCACTCACAACACACTACAATCACCACTCCTACCCACAGGATATCACGGGTTTTTTTTGGGGACTGGGTTCGAGGGGAATTGCAGGACAAAATAAAAGGATAAATTGATTCGATTATCACCTTGCTGCTCACCTGGCTTGTCCAATGATTGCCGACGATTCATTGGCGAACGGGTATCGGAAGAACGGACGCGAAAGGCGACCCCGCTTTCCTCTCGGTGCACCTACTGCACCCACGAGAGAACGGGGACACAACACCACGGCACTAGCGCACGTACACACCACACAACCACGTAACCATTCATCTACTGCTCTTACGAGACGGCGCTACTTTTGCAGGCTCTATTGCCACGGAATTGTTTCGTTGCCCTTCGGTGTAGGGAACACCCGACGGGACGCGGGACTTTCTGCAAGCCTTCGACAAAACGGTTCCGCTTTTTCACTATTCACAACACCACACACACACATACACACACAAACACACTTTTACGCACACACGGTAGCAGCAAAAACACGGAAAATCGGAACGCAGCAACGAAGACGAATCGCGCGGCGGTGCCGTGATTACGAGCCGAAGAAAAAGAGCCTATGAGCTACAGCTTCTGCTGCTGCTGCTGTTGCTGCTTCTGCTTTTGCTACTACAGCTCTCGATGGCGCTCGGACTAGGGTACGTTTTCCACACATTTCCACTACATTTTTCACGCACTGCTGTCGTTTCGAACGGGACTTTCTCACACAAACCGCATTCTTTGCACCGTCGGCCACGCACGGAACGCACTTTTAGCACGCAGACCACTCGCTAACACAGCAAATTTTCGTATTTATTTGTTGCTCGCGGAGACGAATGTTTTGTGGTTGTATGACCAAGTATGTGGTTGGCAGGACCAAGGTTGCCTTGACGTGCAGGTCGGTTTGTGTGGAACAGCTTGACAGCAAACGACGTCGCCATTTTGAAAATCGATCATGTCAAAATAAATCTTACGAAAATTGGAATTTACGAAAGTACGACCATAAACGAAAGCACAGGATTGTTTGAAAACTAAAGTACCTTAATTTACATTTTTATATGATTAATAAATTTGTATCAATATGGAACAGAAAGGGCATGAAACATTCGAGTCTTCATGACGTCCGACGACAGCCGAGCGGTAGCGCCGGTCTGAAAATCGGTCCATGAGCGTCGGGGCTCACCATCTCGACGGCATGGGTTCGAATCCCAACCGATACCAGATCCTCCCCTGTACGAGAGGACTGACTATCCTCGTACACATAGGGTAAAACAGTCTCGTAAGCCCTTAACGGGGTCAGGCATGACCAACAAGGTCGTTACGTCATGAAGAAGAATCAAAGCAGTGAGAAGCCAATAACCTTGCCACGCCATTTGTTCTTATAACCGAACTGATCCAAGTTCCGACTATGAAGCAATACCGGAATGAGCAAAACCTGCTGCTGTTAACAGACTGATAATCAGAAGAGTAGCCACGGTTCTACACTGATTATACTCAATATTTCAAATCAAATGATTCAAAGCTAAATCCAAAAGTCCTCAGTGTAGTAATTCTAGATTTTGTGTTCCATGTCCAAGTTTCTAAAATGTGACAAAAATGCTATAACGTTGCTTAGAATCTATATAAGTTCCGTGGTACTGTTCAACCTTTTAAATCTAGTAGTGGTTCGTGCTAGTAACCATTGTTCAATGATTATCCCATGAGAAAGAGAGAGCGAAGCAATGCTATGATCGAAATGGCGTCCTAGTCGACCAAGCAGACGAAATACGACTGTCATTTTTTCGCCTTAGTCGACGTTTCGCACGGAAAAAAGGCGAAATAGTCTGAAATCGAGCTTCAATGTGAGCCATTAAAAAGGGTCATTGTGAGCCTCACAAACCATAGTAGAAAATGTTATCAAATTTGACAACCTGAGAAGAAGGCATCTAGTACCACTACATACAACGTATCATGTTTTGATAATTTTTCGGGCGGTAAACATCACGATTGGCTTCAAAGTTCTGCAAAATCCTATTGATTCGTTTGAAAAATGGCTCGTCAACTGACCAAACTCGGATATTTGGACGTTAAGAAAACGTTGTTCATGCTCTGTGACTTGCAGGATAAGTTTCGTCCTGGCATGAAGATGTTTGATCCCGTGATAAAGAACACCAGCAAATTGGTAAGCGTTTTTATTAGTTGCCGGTAAGCTTCGGTTTCTTTCGATGTTTTCAATCCTACCTCCCGCCTTGCTAGCTACAAGCCGGCAAAATCTTGGACGTGCCACTGATCGTGACAGAACACTACCCCGAGAAGCTTGGTCGCATCGTGAAGGATCTGGACGTGGCTCACGCGAAGGGAGTTTACCCGAAGACGCTCTTCAGCATGATGATACCGGAGGTGCAGCGTAAAATCGAAGAACTGTACGGCCAGAGCGGTCCGGAAACGGTGGTTCTTTTCGGTCTCGAGTCGCACATATGTCTCGAGCAGACGGCCATGGATTTGCTGAGCAAAGGTTACACGGTCCATGTGGCGGCGGATTGTTCGGTCTCGCGCACCCAGGAGGACCGCAAACTTGCCCTCGAGCGTATGCAGCAGTACGGTTGCATCGTATCCACTAGCGAGAACATTATCTTCAAGCTGATGCGCGATAAGCAGCATCCGGCGTTCGATAAGATACGCCACCTGGTACGTGACCCGTCGGTCGATACGGAGTTAGCTAAGTTGTGAGACATTTGACGATTCGCGATTGCGACGCATTGCCATTGGGGAACAGGTTCTACGGGAAGAAACGGACGCATTTACCTTCGAAAGGAACGCAGTAGTGTTATTCTTTATAAAAGTGGTTATTCAAAATATAGACAGGTGATTGAATTTCTTAATTCTTTTATTTAATGCAAAAAATCCTGCACGAATGAACGGAACACCACTGCCGCTGGTAAGAGTTCGCCATCCGTCCGGCAAAAAGGCCATTGTGCTTACCTAGTAATGAGTAGTTTAAAAAAAAGTAGCCACCACATTCTGACCAACTGTCCGCCATACACCAAACACACACTTTTACAGAGACGAACCACGGGGATGTCTCGACTCTACTCAGGCAGGACAGGCTTCCTCGAAGCCGAAGGACAACGATAGTAACGAAAACATTAACAGCAATCTCCAACAACGGCGAACCAACGGTGGACCCGGTGGCTGTGGACTCGCTGGAGCTGATTGCGCTGGGAGGGACGTGGCTGCAGTCGGTGGCCTAATCGGCGACGGCGGCACCCGGTCGGGCTAAGCGTTCGTGCCCGACCAGATCGTACACTTTTTGGCCCGATCGACCGATGCCAGGGTGGAGCTGAACGGGTGCCAGCTGACGGCCGTGACCGCGGCACCGCTTCCACTGTGAAAAAACCAATTGCGGTCAGTAGTCCTCGTGGTGGTGGCGATGGTTGGATGAAGATGGCGGTGGATGGTATCGCAAGTGTGCATAAATGAAAAGGGCAAACCGAAAAGCGCAAACCGAAGGGCCGTACCGAAAGGATAAGAATTGTTAATTAAACTGGAAAACTGCTCAATACGTACATGCGAGGGGTGAGGACAATGGAAGGAAGCAAAAGCAATAACATACCACCACCAAGTACGAAACGTAACAAACTTTCTACTCACTTTGGATCCTTCAGGACGGTCTCGAGCGGACCATTGACGTTCCAGATGTAAACCGACCCATCGGCCGAACCGGCAGCAATCCGCGTGCTGGATGGACTGAACGCTACCCGAGACCAGTCGCAACCAACTTTGAAATTATCGTTACTGCAAAAAGAGGATAAAAGGGGACCACCATGTTATGTGATAACCTGACATCTTACGGTTCCTCCTTCACTAAAGGAAAACTCACCGAAACGTGCGCACGATCCGATTCTGGCGTAGGTCAAGCAAATTGATCGTGTCGTCCCGTACGCAGCTAAGCAAGAATTTGCCGTCTTTTGACAGATCGAGGGAAGTGATTTTACCCAACAGTGGGATCTCGTTCGCCGTACAGTCCGCTGTCCGGACGTCCCAGAAGCGTATCTTCTTGTCGACGTGCCCACTGATGAACGAAAAACTATCCGTAGTGACTAGATCGTTGCAGCTCGAACCGGCAAACTTGGTTTCGGTGCCTGGAAAAGGGATGAACGGTCATCGGGATGGTATCAAGGTGTCCGTTGGTTTACGTAGCTGTACTTACATGACCGATTCTTGAGGTCCCAGATTTTTAATGTCCTATCGTGACTACCGGTGACGAGAAAGGCCGACCCGAGGAACTTGGCTGCGAGCACCTTTCCACTGTGGCCGGTCAACGTGTGCTGAAAAAGGGAAGACGATAAGATACTTGATAGGCACATATGTATGCAATTGAACGAAAAGAAAGGGGTTCGACTAACAAATTGATTTCATCGAAGACACAACGAGGCTAAGTATATGAAGATCATATTCAAATTAAATTTGGTTTAGCATAGAAACATTGTTTTGTTGACTTGAATAAAAATGGTCCCACAATTTATATTTAGCATAAAGCATAAAATTGCCATTATCTTTAACTTAGAAACCATTTTGTTGCGTTACGTTCTCAAATTCAACATTGAGGTTTCGATCAAGAATGTGTTTAGCGTAAAAGTTCACAATATTGTGTCATGAGGAATATGTAAAATACACCGATTTTGTATGGAAATTTTGTGTATGTTAAATGGGGTTTAAATATCGTATTCGTTTGTTCGTTTTTTACGGGTCGTTTGTGCGTATGTCTTATGCCTTCAGTGAAATAGTTCTGAATCAATTCAATGCACGATGCAACGATAAAATTAACTAAGAGAGCAATAAAAGCATGCTAATAATAAAAATAATACTAATTTAATTTCCATTAAAAAAAAACATTTCAATTTCAATCGTGCTGCTCTCGGGCCAATGAAAATGGCTCCACCAGGTTCCCGTTCACGCCAACTAATGGTTTATCTAATGATTTGAAGGCGAAGTAAGGAAAAAGTCCCAACGTGTGCAGCCGATGCTCTTGCCTGTAGCGTTTGCCATTGCGTTGCGTTATCATTCGAAGTTGGACATCTAACTGCCCATAAAAGATTTTTATTGTAATTGCTGCTTTTTTATGTGGTTTAACCGACCAAGTCGGGATTATACGTTGTATGCAATGATAATGAGGAAAGGAGTTAGAGCTGGATTGCGTAACGCTGATTTGAACACGTGCTGCGCGTTACATTATTTACTGTCTTCGATTTTATGATGAGCTCATTTTTCCCCATGCGTTTATTTTGACGAAGTTGTTTCTAAGTCATCCTCGTATATAATAAACATGTGATTGAAAAATGTATGCCCAGCATTTTTTTCAATAATATGCATAAACAGTATTGCAATAAAATAACGTTGATTAAAAACATTATCGTAACCATGCGGTAACAAATAATCGTTGCCTTGTTCAGCATAGATTGCATTCCATCGAGTAAGTTGTGCGTGGACTAGAGCTTCACCACCTTCCAAACCTCTATCCTCTAGGTAAGGAACTCGCATCGGATGGATTGCCTGCACCGGGCTAGGTGTGATCGGAAGCGACACCTGATAGCGGTGAAACATGCTCCATGCGTAAGCTCCAGCCTGCGCAAGATGACACGAACCAGATTGCATTCCGGTGGTAATCCCTCCGATCCTTCCACTTGAAGGGGGAAAACGACAGTAGCGAATGACGCTGGCACGTTTTCTCACCCACTGGCACCCACTGGTCTGGCCCGGGCGTAAGGGGGTCCCGTTCCGTTCCAACTTGTGTCCCACTTGCGCAATGCATAATTACTGCACCGATGCACCGATGCATCATACACGCGGCCGGTGTTAGCGCGGCTAGCGGTACGGAAGGTACGGCAAGGGGTAGTTGTAGACGATTTTTGTAGAGCATATGTTTTCCTACCCAACCCTGTCCCATCCCCCAACCCTGTCCTTCGGGTGGCGGTTGTTGTGCAGAATGCTTGTGTGATGTCATAAATTTTAACAACACTTTCCTGTACCACCCGACACGAAGCCAAGGGGGGTTTGTGCGTACGTGTGTACGTGGGGAGATGCCCTCGATTCCAGATTTCAACCCCTACAGAGTCGGCAAGCATTTCATTATCAGCCGCCACTTTTTCCTTTTGTGGGCGTCCTTTCTTGGCAAACGGTTTTCCTCGAGCCAACCCCTTCTGTTTGGCCCACGATGCAAATCGATTATGCATAGACCGTGCGGTTGCATCGAAGGCGCACGTGTGCCATATAATGGGAGTAATTAAAATGAAAAATGTCCGAATTTGACTGAAAAATATCGCACCTTTAAGTTTTCCGTAAGCCTTTAAAGGTTGGAAATAAACGCCGTAGCTACTTATTTAATTTGTTTACTTTGAAAAATGGGAAGACAAATTAACCGTTAGCAGCATCGCAGCAAGCCTGAACAAGTAGATAACGAACTTGGTTCTTTACCATAGTTAAATAAAGTAGTGGCAAAAATTAAATATTTGTTTTTCAGTATTGTATGTAAGCCGACGTCGCAGTAAAACCGATAAATGCGGTCCGATCATGCAAAATTCAACTTTTCGTGTTTGTAGCACTGAATTTGAAACATTTCTATAATGTAAAACAAAACGAGAGAAAAAGATTGTTTGTTGAAAAACTATCGTATATTTCTAAAAATATTCCTGTTACTACTAAACATAGATAATCAAAATTGGTAATAAACGCTTTATTACAAATTAGAAGAATAGTAAATACATCAAAAGGTGATCAAAAAAAACTTGAACAAATGGAGAATTAGTACTTTTGCACAATCAGTATTTGTATTTTATCTACAATTGTTGCAGTGCTTACTTTTAATTCATTCCTAAAAAATTTTAGGTTGATTTTCAAAAGAACAAATTTTTCATCAAAACCAAGAAATATGCTCAATATAAGGGTTTATGTATTTTCGTACAAAGCTCATCAGTCGTGCGATAATTTTATTTTGGTAGATATTACAAATTTATTTGAACTCCCTATCGAAAATAATTCTTGTAAGAGGAAAAGTACTATGTCTTGGGACTTTACTGCATTAAATACAAGTAAAGGAAAAATGCGATCCTTATAGCATGCACTCTAAGGCAGCCCCAAGCCAACCTAAAACCAAACAATCTATCTATCGTGCCAACTTCATTACATTGGAAAACATTATCGTCAACACATCGAGCAATAAATTCACGCATCCACTGGCATCCGTTTACCGTCCTGACACCCCGAGAAATCTGTTCATCTAACGCATCCCTAATTATGTATGCGTGTTTTGAGCAGCAGAGAAGTAGTATCACCATCCCGAGCGCAGGGTGCCAAGTGTGGCCCTCTATATAGCCCTCCAGTAGTCGGCAGCACCTGACGACTGCTCTGGGAGCCGGGGAATGCAGATAAGTGCATCGGCACGGGACAGCGACGTTCGGCGGGGCCAATCGAGGCCAACTTTTATCATCAACCAGTAAAATCATTTGCTCCGATCGTTAGGCGGCGTTCGCGGTCCCCTGCTCGCCAATGGCACACCGCTGCCCCCGTGCAACGGATGCCGGAGCCGTAAAAGATCTCTATCGATTGGGCGAAAGGAGAGGGGAAGAATCACGACTCGACGTCGACCGATCGCGGCTGCTTCTTTTCCTCCCCGGGGAAAATACTTCCTGTCCCCGCGGAATCCGGAACACCTTCCAGTCCGGTTCAGCTCGCGTTTGCCTCGAGTCGCTGGCGAGGCACCCACACTTGCCGGCACGAATTCCTGGCGGTTTGGAAAATGGGACAACCTTAGCGCACGAACGCACCGGTGCTATTTTCACCGTTTGCGCAAGCGGCTATAAATAGGAAAAACCTTAAAATGTGGCGCACGCAAATAAAAACACAGGAATTATCACACCGGAACTGTCATCGAAAGCGACTCCACCGTGGGATCCTGCCCAGACGGAACTGTCCTTGTGGGCCGAGAAAATAAAAGAACCGTTGCCTTTTCCTCACCCCGTTGGCCTTGGAAAAGCAGGCAAACCAGCCGCCAGCCGAAGTGCTGCATCGCCGTCGCAACGCATGATTGGCGCACACGCGAACATTAAAGTGCGCGCCCGAACATGCACCGACCGCTCATGGCCAGTGCCCTTTCCATTCTCCCACCCCCCCCCCCCCCCCCCCCGCCCCTGTACCACCCTTTTTCTAGGCATACCCGACGCGTAGGTGATGGCAGCCAGAGGTTTTTGCTAAAAGGCTCCCGCAAGGAAAGGGAGATCCGCAGCCAGGGAAGTTGTTTTATGAATTGTAAAAGTGGATTTTACCGTTCCGAAAACTTGATGGCCAACTTTTTGTGCATGTGCTGTTTTATTTTCCCCGGCTTCCCCGACTTCTCCGGATTGCACATTTTCCCGCCCCGTGCTAGTGTTGCCCCACCGGTCGGATTTAGTGGTTCGGGGTAGGAGGTCTCGAGGACGCGCGTTCGCTTCTTGATTTCATTTTATATTTTCTTCCACAAGCCTTTTGTGTCGCCATTGGATGCCTCCAGTGAGCTGCATCTTGGGCGCATTCGCAGATATTGGTCCGGATTTTTTTTTGCCTCAAGCACAATCCCAAGCCGACCGGGTCGCGATCACTTTCTTTTTATTGCCCGCGATCGAACGAGGGTGGTGAGGGGGGTTGGTGTAAATTTTTAACAACCGAATGAAGACGTCCCGCCGCCACCAAGCTACTACGGAGGTCTCGACGTGCTTCTACGAGTGGAAAACTGATTTCCGGGTTGTGAGTGTGATTTGTTTCCATCATCCTGTACCGCTAACTTTTTTTTTTACGACAATCGATGAGATCGTTTTACGACGGCGATATTGTGAATTAACGATGTTCAGCGTTCCCGGTGGTAAAGGTGAGGGTGGAAAATCGTGACACTATTTCCAACGACCAATAACTTGCAAAACAAGAGTGTAGTAAAATTGCACTAACAACACTTTTTTCTATTTTATAAAATCCGCCTCGAGCTCCGCGAGGTCAATGTCCAAGGATAAAAATAAAATAGGCAAATGTGGAATCGAAAATCATAAAAAGTACAGATCGGCAATCATTTGAATTTATAAGCAAAGGTAAAGATAAAAAATCAGGGTTAAATAAATCAGTGCCTGCTTGAAACAACGCTAGATAAGTGCTAACGATTTCAGAAGTATATTATTACTATAGTTTCTTATATTATGCAAACCAAAAATCCTATCGAATGAAGTTGAAGCTTTATAGTCAAAAATTATTACAATACAACCAAGCAGTGACTAGTGGGTGGATTTCCTGGAGGTGTGAGTTTCAGCTACTGCTTCATGTCAAGCCGGATTGACACCCGTCAAATGCCCTTGAGCAGTGAGTGGTGAAGCTTCGTTAGATGAAATAAAATTTGCTAGAAGCTACCATTAACACCCTTGCTTGTACGAGGTTTACTTATTTTTTTAAAGCACGGCGAGTGCGAGACGGCGCTTGTAATTGTCGCTTCAGGTTAAACGATCGTTTTCGAATATTCCGCCACCACACTTAGCGATTTAACGGGATGGGCGATTTTTACGGCCATTCCCCTCAAGTAACAAATAAATTTAAGCAGCTTGCAGCTACTCTGGAAAGTTTCTCTCCGTTTAAATCATCTTGCCAGAACAGAGTTGACTTTCGTTAGCAGTTGATTGCGGCTTAGACGAAAATTGAGAAGAAGTTAACGTTATGTGAAATGCATCCGTTACTATCACTTGCCTCCCAGCGACAATTTTATGATCTGACACCTTTACTACACGACCCTACATCCTCCGTGAGATGGCGAGCCACTTAAATGGGATGTTTGGAATATTAAATCGATATTAACATTATGATTCATTCAAAGATAGTCGATTTACGATCGATGTTGATATTTCAAGAAATTACATATCATTATTATTTCAAGAAATTACATATCATGATCCATTAAGAGAAAAATTACACTGGTAGATTATGCGGTGCGAAGGCGTAGCAAACGATCAATGTGATACACAGTTGAACAGGAAAATATATGGGATGAAATAGATTAGCAAAGTTATTTATAGTAAGAGTTTAGTAACATTTTCAAAAATAAATGCGTTTTGTGTGCAAAAATAAATGCGATTAACGTTTCGTTAATCGTTGGTAGGAATTGAGTAAATTTAGCATATGTAGATTTCAAACGGTAGAAAAAGCACTGATATTGCAGTAAACTATTTTGTTGTTGCTTTCTTATGTCAGTATTTTACTATGTCTAATCTTCTCTCAAATTCGTTTAACACTGCAACAGGGTGCATAATTATAACAAAAAATTTAACAATTTTCTTATTACTTTTAACATTATCATGTATATTTAGAAAGCTTTTATCACAATTAGATTGATAAAATGATACCATAGTGTTTGTTGATCTTCCTTTCTTGATGTCCACAGGTAAGCTGAGGATCTTCTTCAGTCATGTTCTCCCAGCATGATGCTGCTTCCAAAACAGAATTTCCACGGATTTCACTATTTTAGTATCGCGAACCTCGCTTTTTTGTCTACTAATGTTTGTCTAGATGCGAACGCCATATTTTTGCTTATGAGTTTGTCGAAATGCTGCTCTTGTTCTTGTATGTTCGTGATTGATCTCCCTGAGTTTATTCTGGTTCGCTTTGTCTATACCGTTTGATTGTATTAAAAATTGAATAAATCACGCACGCTGCATTCTGTAAATGCAAATTTGAAAAACAAACCATCAGCCGAAGTTTTTTCTTTTGAGTTCGGTTGAACAAGGTTTTCTTTACATCATATTTAAAAGAAATTCTCTCATGCTTTCAATAAAACAACCAAAATCCAAATTTACCGTCAATATAAATTTGGAGCTTCCCTTTTTTTTGGTTTCCCCAACCAACTATGGATACCACGATGGTGGCCCCGAACCGACGACACACAAGACGGCGTACAACATGGTCAAATGTGCATATAAATATAGCAATAACCATACCAATAAATACGACCATAATAATTATCATACTTCGTTCGTTCACATGCCTGGGTGTGCGTGTGTATACCATTTTGATCTGCTGGCCATCCCAACATGTCGCCTCAAAGAGAAGTGCCGGCTTTTCGACCGGAGTAATGCTTTCTACTGCGTTTTTTTCTTACCCTTAGAACAACGAACGCACGCGCAACGGCCAGTTTGCGTAACAACGCAACATGCACCGGTGCACCCGGCTAATGCAAATTATGATCGACAGTAGCATAAACCATCCTCAAATAGCTTTTATTGATAGCGAGACGCTCATTTAATCCTTCCACTCACCTCCCTCCCCTGCCTTTGCGTGTACCGGTTGCATCATCATGCTGATTGCAGTCGGTGCAAATGCTGTTGCATTGAGAGCTGCAACCGATCGAGCGAGCATCGCTAAGGAGTGAAGAGGGTGGATGATGATAAAAAATGAAGTAAAGCAAGACAAATGGCGACCGGGAGATGCGCGTGTGCGCGAGGGTTGCAATAAATGTTCTAACTAGAACCGTACCAGCTTGGTGTGCCTACGATATTCAACCTTCCGCTGGCCATTCGAAGGAGGCAACATCATTAGGGTAAGGAATAGAAAGCCGTTCTCTTCGCCGTCCGAAGCGCCAGCCATGTCGGCGCATTTGCTTATGAATGCTCTTGTTCTGTACGCTAATGGGCTGCGCTGGGGAGAAACCCTTGGTCTCCCAAACGAACCATCATTATGCTGGCGCGATGATGCGCCCATTATGTGTTCACATGCTCGGCTGGACGGAAGAGCGCCAAGGCAGGGGACACAGGAAACTCATCGAATGTTTGCGATGATTACGGTTAATAATAACAATTTCGTAATAATAATTACGGAACAATGTTCCAACGGTCGCCACCGGGAGAGGGTTGGTCTTTGTTTTCGGTTAGAGCTCGACCGGCGGACAACAAAAAACCACGATGGATCATCCACCAATTATCCCATTGCGATCATCCTCTCCCGGGACCGATCTGATGGCCTAAGGACGGCCGCATCCGTTTTCCGAGGTGTCAACAGGACCTGTTCAACAACTGTTCGCCCATCCCACCGGGCGGGCCGGGTGTGAACGCTCCCTGCGGATGAAATGCTCTAATTAAATGGCAAACACTTGCACCCGCGAGGAGTCCCCAACGCGGCGGAACAACCGGTAACAAATGCCCCCGCGGACGGGGCCAGTCCGTTGAGATTGTGCTCTACAAGATCTCGGCGCGGATCAACCGCTCGGACTTCGTTCGCGCGCCTGTCAACGAACGGGTTGTTAGTCGATTGAACCTTTATTGACACTAATTATAGTGAGAAGCAACCAACCTGCCTCAAGCTGCCTGGCGCAAATCTAAAACGAAAAATAAAATCCGATCCGTAGAACGAACCATTGCGCGCGCCCGGGATTCCTTCGTCGTTCTGTGACATTTACGTGACATAATTGCATCAAGCAAACACCTTCCCTTGTGGGGCCTCCTTCCCGGGGAGGGATGACGATCGTTCGTTCAGCTTATAGTCGCTAATTAGCGTTGAACTTTATCGCAGGCCGTCGATCGGCACGGAAGAATGGGCTGCTTCCTGTGGCTTTCACGCACACAGCCACTGGAAGAGCACCAATGCCGAGGAATGTCGCTGAGGGCGAAATTTAATTGAGAACAATTTATTGCGCACAATTAATTACGCACTCACGTTTGAAGCGTTTTATTTTAAGACTAAGCGTCTCGAATGGGTGTTTTTCTTTTCATTTCGCTTATCTATATTTATTTCTGTACCATCGGACTGGAAAAAAAAATCTCGAAGTTCTTGATTCTTGCCACGAACCAACGAGATTAAGCTTTAACATTGGAGCCATTGCCATCACTTCTCCCTGAGGAATGATAATACTAATTGTTAAAGGGACATTTGGAGAAGGGTGGTGTGTATAATAAATTAATTAAAACAAAATATTTACGGTATCAAAGTTATTCCCACACACTTTTTCCCTCGAGCTGTGGAATAGTGGAAACGCTACAGTTCATATACTTTCTACGTATTTTTCTAAAGTTAAAAACAATAACCAAGTTGAGATAAAAAAAAATCTTAATAGAAACCCAACTAGGTTGTAGTATTTAAAGAAAGTGAGAAGTAATCGTAACTAACGTAATTTTTGTATCAAACCACTAGAAGTTGCGGCAGGTTTGATGACCAAAACAGATTTATGTTCAGTTAGTCCCAAAGCGTTCAGTTTGTCCAAAAGGATTCATTAAAATCGCCAGGGAACAAACTAGCCCACGATGTTCAAGATCATCATGTTTTTAAGTTTTTAAGAAGTCCTCATACAATGTTCTTTAACAAGATCTGGGAAGCTAAGCTGGAACGTTGGATTTGACAGAATTTTACAATCTGTCATTTAAAAAAGCTTGAAAAAATAGCTCTCCTACTTTCGTCATACGCTGGCAGAGCTTTGGTTTTTTCTGATGAAATCTACTTGTCTTGCGGCAGTCACATCCTGTTTAAAATCTAGTCCTAGGTCCGAGGATATTCCGGATATCAGTATTAAAAAGGAGAGTATATTAAAAAATTGCCAAATGTACCACCTGCTTTTATCCAAAAACGGTAAGGCCAACGTCCGACATTCTATAACGGGTGGTTTGTAGTATGTTCACGAAAAAGATAGGACAATATGTATTGATATATTAATTTGTATGACAATATATTAGACATCGTGTATTTCATACAACAGTGTTCTATCCCGTTTGCCAATCTGTCTTTCTGACGGTTCCTCGCGTTCGCCTGTTACTCAACGTCCTGAGTGGTCCTTCGACAGACGAGGTCGCATTCTTGATCGTACCATCGAAAGGGAGGTAATTTTTACCCTTCGTTTCCCCCTCAGATCAACTTGTTGGAAGTATCGTAACCCTTAAGGTGCGTCTGGTCGTTTTGTGTTCTATGTTGTGCGTCCAATAAATTTTGGTGGAACTTCCCCAACGGACGGCATATCTCGGAGGTCACAAGCGATCGCAGTTAGTCGCGTCATCGCACGCACACGAAGAGTGGAGGGAGGGCGTTAATGGTGAATTATTTTATTGCCAATGGGGCTTTCCCCGGGCGCACGAGGCGTACGCATTATTTAAAATGCAATCATAAAGATCGGCCTCCTGAAGCAAAAAGGGCTCCGAGGGTAAGGGCTTAAGATACAGAAAAAAACGCTTTAGAACACTCTCGACTGGTTTGTAGCAGCAGGGGAAAAAAAGGTTATAACATCAGAACGCACGCAGAACGCCCAGGAACATCGGCGCAACAACGACCAGATAGGTTAAGGTGTAATTGAAAAATTACTTCACCATCATAAATTGATCGCACGAACAAGTTGGCGCTACCACAGACTCGATTGTTTTTTTATTTTCCATTCCGATCCTTGCCTGGTGGAAATCCTAGGCAGGAATGTCTGTCCGCGGTTGTTGCAGCTTGTCCAGGATGCTCGGTAATTGATGACGTACAACGGGCGGAACATGATGAGGATCAGGATCGAACGGGTCGTCGTTCTTCTTCGCTTGTCCCACTCTGGACAGAATGTTCTGTTGTTTACTCTGGGCCATTAGTATACGCTATCCAACGCAGCCGCGGGCCATAGGAAGCCAAAGCCTAGCGAACGCCGCTGAGAAATGATGCTTGAAAGCGATCTGATCTGCTAGGAATTAATAAAATCGGAAAATGCTCGTACCCGCTGCCCGTTGGCCGGAGGTAACCCTAATCTGCGTGAAAGGTAAAAGCCGCCGAATGCTTCCGGAAGAACGGTTCAGCGGCTTTTGAGGATACTCGTGCGTGCCGTTTGCCATTTCTAATCACGTCCCTGCTGCTGCCAACCCGAGGGAGTGAGCAGTTGAGGGCACGCCATCATTTCCATCCGTCACTTTGCTCTAGACACACACGCACACGTTCCTGTACCTCTAGTGTATGGGGCGGAACCTGGGTTCATGATCTCTCCGGTGCGCAGGCTTTATGACGGCCAAATCCGACCACTCGTTCACGCCTGTCTCGTCAGCGCACGACGGCAGCGTCTTCCCCGGTGAGGTTTATGCGCGGTGGCGCATTTTGCATTATTAATTCACCATCCGCCAACTCATTTAACTCGCGGCGCGGAAGCGCGCACGCTTTTGTGGCACCGGCACAAACGATGGCGCTCGTGGCAAAGAGTTTCCGAAGGACCGCACCTTGTAGGAGGTGGAGTTTCTGTTCGTTCTTTTTTATTTTCCTGCCGGCGGACGTGCTGTATGGTGGTGCAGAGTGGGAGGTTTTCCGGCCCAGGAAGGTTTGCCAAGGATCGGAACGGAACCAACGGTACCTTCGGGTCGAGAGCCTCATCTTGCACCGCACAGTCTCGGACAGCTGGACGTACAACGGTGGTACACCGGGGTCGGCTTGGCGGGGTTGCAGTTTGCATCCCGCAGGTTCACCGCTGATGAGCTTCATCAAAATCGACCATTGTGGTGGGCATTTACATGTCCAAGTCTCGCTGCATTAGGCTTCCCTTTCCGACGGACATTACGATCCGCAAGGTGGATGCTTCAATTAAAATCAAAAACCCATCCGGAATGATCTGGACGCTTGGTACAGGGAACGCACGTCGGTTTGTTTCCCACCGTAATCCACCATCGGATCGGAACCGTCCGAAATGCCACGGTGCGTTCGCCTCTTTTGCATACAAACATATCATAAAAATAAATTGCACCGCAAACACCGACCTGATGCACTCGGGTGCCCGGGTTGCAGGGTAATGCATCTACGGGTGAAAACAATAAGCAAGCGTAAACCCTTCAGGACTAAGGGTGAACCTTGGGGTTAACAATTTGATATGGTAGAATGATTTGTGGCAGGATGAAAAATATTTATTTATATTATTTTATCTCATCCGTTTAAACACAATAAATGGCTTCGTGCCTCAGCTTAACCTTACAGATTCCAATTTTCCAATTTAAATAATGTTTAAATACGTAACGTGTATGGTAAAACATTGATAACTGCCATAATACCCATTATAAAGCTAAATCTAAGTTTGTTTTTAGCTTTTAACTGTGTTTCCATACTAATGTTTTGGTTTTCCATACTAATTCAAATTGTTTGTTTACCCAAAATGGTTACAACATTAATTTGAGCTTAAGTATCTTTTTTTAATTTGAAACAATAATCTACGGCGAAAGGTTCCTACGTGGATGAAGAATTTGTACCTCATATTTCTTTTTTATATAAGCGACTGACTCCACTGTTGTGTATCCATTGAATATTACATGTACATCTTTTGCAAGATTGTGTGTCCACGCCTTTAGTTTATCTTGAAACTTTTTAATGTTTTAAGTTGATTGTTCAAAAAACAACAATCTTGTGATCAACCAACAACTTTACAGAGACATAACCTTCTAAAAGTCCAGAGAAACAAATGAAAAAATGTTGAACTGCATGAAAATATACAATTTATGTTCTACGAGAAATTCAATCAACACTTGATGCCAACCGATCGAAATAAAATAAGCAATTCAAAAAAGTTACTACTCAACATCGAGTATGACTAGTGGGCCACACGTGTAGAAGAAAAACGTAAATGTGGCTATCGGTGATAGAATAATAAATTCTTTTTATCGTGCAAAACACATTTCACCGACAATCGATTACCTTTTTCACACAGTCTTCATGACGCTGCTCGCATTAGCATGCCCTAGGGCCAACACTAATCGCCCCGAGGTAACATATGTTAATGGAAAGCTTAATGGTTGCCTTCGAAGATGGTAAAGTACGCCAGCAGTATCATGCCCGGTAGCGCACACGGGAATTATCTTTAAATTGGTGTTCCCTGATCGGGGCATCGAATGACAAATGGTGGAAAATGACCGTAACCGAAATCAGCTTCCCTGCGTGGAAATCGGCTTAAGCCATTAGCTGCTTCGGCTGCTGGAAAAGGAAACACTCTGGAGCTACACATATACGGGGGGAAGCTTAGGGAATATTAAGTTCTCCTTCGGGAAACGAAAGGATGCAACCACCACCCACGGCATGGATAGGGAGGCTGCATCCAGTAGCGTCGAGATATCGGTCTGGAATCCAACAGTGGAGCTGACCAAAGGTACGGTCTCGCCCCCGCGTACGGTGATAAAACCGTTGAAGGCTTTTAACTTATCGACACTTTGTTCAATCCGCAAGCCAAGGGATGCAGAAAACAACACCGGAAGATTGCCCGCCGCCGACCAGAACGGATCCTTTTGTGGTAATTTGAATTTTTATTGCATCTCACTTAATTGCGATACGTGTGTGTGTGTGTGTGTGTGTGAGTGTGTGTAGCAAGTGAGTGCAGGATAAACGCACGTACACAGCCGATTTCGGAGTGGAATCGGAGCAAATCGAACAACAATCTTCCATTAGAGCGATCGATTGGGTTTGACCAGCGCGAACCTAAGGCACCGGCGATCGATTGCGATGGAGTTCGGCCGGTGGTGCATAAAAGGAGAGGAGCAAATAAACTTTACATAAGTCCGCCGTGTACCGTGCGTGCGTCCGGCGGTCGCAATCCCAAAACACCAAGAATGGCAAGGGCCATGCCAGTAGCAATCGATTTCCGCGTCCGAAGACGGAGAAACGTATGCCGCATCTTTGGGAACGGTAGAGGTCATGGAGGTGGTGGTAAGCAGATATTGTAACATCGTAGAGGTATAGAAGATTTAGCAGCGGTAATGGATCGCGGGAGGGAAGGAAAGTGTTCTTGATTCGGGGAAGAGATGGGCAAAATTTGCATTGAAAATAATTATATGTCACATTTTATTTTCTATACAACCGTTGCAATGCCAGCGAAGGTCTTTGAATGGGTTGGACGAAAAGTTGTTGAAGGATTACTGGAACATCCTCAGGTAAAATTAGAAATGCAAATGTGTTCCATTTTCGCACAAACAGTTTTGCTCTATATTGAACTAGCAACCAACAAAATGTAACAGAAAAGAAAAATGCTGAATATGATATACAAGCTCGTTAACAAGTTAAATGATGATTCAGATCACTTCTATTCATTTTACAGATTGGTTCAAAAAGTAGTAGCAGGTAAGTTACATTTTCATCTTAAACATCTTTGGACATAACTAGAACATATGATAAGAACAATTGTGTGTAAGAACAAGGTTATAAACTTCCTTATAATTTACATATTTTCTAGTATTCATAAAGTATTTACTTATTTAATGTTGTACTTGTCGAAAAGGTCATTGTTTTCTTGTCGATACGAACAACCAAATACCTTTTACGGAAATACAAAAATAAGAAATTAATAAAATATTAAATAAAAAAAAAATTAAACAAACACAACTGTATCACAACGTCCACGAATTTGTACACAATAAGCCAATCGTAGACATACAATATTCATTAAATTAAAATGCTGAAAATTTCTGATGCTTTTATGCTGAAAATTTCCAATAAAAGATGCCCATGGACTTCATGACATTTTAGATTTCTTTTACTATCAACATTTATTGTTGTTGTCAATATTGTTTTCCTGTTCGTTGGCGATCGAATCATACAAACAACCCGTCTTATCCATAACAAAAAACCTTTTCTTTCTGGTTAGCTATGTTTTGGCTGGTATGTGAGGGCTATCATTGAAACTTATAATTAATGGGAAGCTAAACGTGCATGCATTTAAAAATATCGAAGTTCGGCATCGAAGCGCTTAAAGATAAATGTCGAGTGGAGAGAAATTCATTAAAATTCGTTAGTTTTCATTATGGCAGGGAAACAAAAGTTGAATAGTGGTTTTATACTGTACTAGAGATGTTTGTGCACTTACACTTTTGATTTTGAAACTATAAAACAATCATTAGACTTTTAGATATACTAATGTTTTTAAGTTAATCTTAAATGTGACTTACAAAATATGCGCTTTCTCCTGCTACCAAAATAAAAGGGAATGATTGAAGTTTTTGTTTGATTATAATGTTTTGATAAATAGTAATGCAGTGTAAACCAAAGTTTTATTTTATCATTAATTCCGCCAATCTTTTTGTCAACCTAATGTTAGTCATACAAAGTCCCGATGCACCGCAGCAGGCAGTAAATGAAAGAATAGAAAAGCGTTTGCCGGTCGAGTATTTTTCGTTTGGCGATTATTCAACGGCCTGTCACTTCCGCCGGTGCTGCTTCCTCCTCCTTCTCCGCGCAAGCATTTGGTCAAGAAAGTCACCCAAGTGGGAACACTTCGGCAACAAAGTTGCCAGTGCCACACGCGAAGCCGTCGGCGTTGTTTTGGGCTCGCATGCTCCAAGGCCCGGTGCATGACAACCTGCCACCGGCTGACACCGGGATCAAAGCTGTCATCTCTGCAAACCACTGGTGGCTTCCGAACCCATTTGGCCGGCGGAAGGTGGGCGCGATTCAAACATGCCGATACCTTTCGCCATCTGCCAATTCCACCGAGAACGTTGTTTTTCCCGCCTCACTGTAACGTGTGTGTTTGTTTCTATTAACCCCTCCCTCTTGGTGTAAGGTTCCCGAATCGTACCACCGACTTGAGCAGCGAGAAACCGGGTGTGTGCAAGGGAGCGTGTGGAAGCTCATTAAAATAGTTTTTCATTTTAATAAACATAAACCGTGCGCTCAGATGCGAATGTGACAAAGCGAGATTGTCCGTGCCCGCACCGCACCGATGCGGAACGAGTCAGTTTTTCACCATTTTCACCTTCACTCTAACCGCGATCCTGGCAGGCAGAACAGGAAGGGATCGAAACCAGAGTTCGCGAATCGGAAGGGGAAAGGAAAATGGTATCGAAACATCAAGCGCGATCAATTCTATTGAATTGGAGCACCTGCCAGCGGAGGACATTTTGCGACATTTCCTAGTTGATCCGCTTTTCCATCCTCCTGGAGCTGGTGTTTTCTCCTCTCCCTCCCATCGGGATAAAATGGAGAGGTTTGGGTTAGGCTTTGGGCGTTTGAATTGCAACCCGACGAAGTAGGTGATTGAAGTAGGCTACTCCCGCTTGAGATTTGTTTTGATCGATGGTGGTGTACGGCTTCTATGCCAGGCGAAATGTCTTCACATTCCATGGTGGGATGAAAACACCCAACCCCACGATAACACACACTGACGTACCCTTTTGGCATTCAACTAGCTTAACGCGCGGAGGTAAATGAATTTGAAAAGCATACAATAATTCTTTGGCGACTTGTACTTGGATGGCGTGGGAGTTCCGAAATGATCACCCCCAGACAGGGACACACGCTGTCCGTACTAATCGATGGTGTACACGAAGGAACTCTTCCTCGCCGGAACGCGCGGTAGACGATCATCAATCGATCGCTTGTTTAACACAACGCTCTATAAGGAAACAAGTTTCACCGCGCTTCGTTCCAGAGAGACGAGGACATATACGAGGACTTCCCCTTTAGAAGACCTCCCGAGCGCTGACAGCCATCCATCGGTCGAGCTTGAATGTCAGTCCGCTGGCATTAAGTCATCAGAGCTGAGGGATGTCCCGTGTGTGCGATGCGCGGCATTGGCATCGGATCGGAGTCTGGGCATGAACTCGGCGAAACTTGGCTCCCGTTGGATAGACTCCGTTCGGTCAACCTACTTCTACCGTCGGAATGGGGGGAAACGTTTTTATTTTAAACTTTGTCACAAGGAAGGTACTCTTCCTCAGTGTCACCGCCCACTGCGGAGGACGCATTGTACACCGCACTTCCTGTGCACGAGGAACTTCACCCGAATGGGCGACATTTGTTGGCTAATTGGCTCGGCTTGCGCTGAAACTCTTTGCGCGTCCTTTCGGGCTTTCGATTGGCACTGAGACACAATCCCGCGGTTAGTTTATTAGCGGAGTTTCTGTGCCACCATGCTTGCGCTTACCTACGGCCATATCCGCAAGGGAAATTTGTTGACGAGCGGGCTTTATTAGATTTTCTCTTCATCCGACGTCAAGCTCGTCACGTGCTGACTCTCGTGCACTACTGTTTTTATAGACCATCTAGAGGGCGGGTTCTGCGTTTCAAGTCCTTTCTTTTGGGCTAGACCAAATCGTGACGATGACCACATTAGCTGTGCGATAACGAGCCCCCATTTAGCTCGCTCTGTCATCGCTGGTTGAATTATTTCACGCTCATTTTGGAAAACAAAACAATAACTTGATGGGATAGAGTTTGTAAAGGGTTTTAAGTAAAGGTAGATGTGACTTAAACTTATTTAAGCAAGATCGTGCATTATTGCACAGTTTACGTTTTGTTTTGTTGCGATAAAATTTGTTGTAGAAAGTTCAAACAAAACGTTCAAGTAAACAGAATAATGTGAAGTAAATTACTGTTTGGATACTTACTTCTTTTACTGTTAAATTAATTGAAATTTTATCATTTATAGTTGTACATAAAAACCAATGTGTAATAATAGTAAGAAGTAAGTTTTTCCAATTTGATAATAAAAAAAAGTATTGCAAATATGTTTTCATTGTTTAGCCTAGACAAAAAGTAAAAACACTGCAAACTCAAGATGTCTTACACTCAAAATTCGAAGTACAATTTGACCGTTTGAAACTAAAACAAACACAATTCTATCATCGTCTTTTAATGATAACTTGTATCTCTTTTTAATTATAAACGATTCTAAAGTTTAACTTATTGGTAACAATTTTCAATTTTGTCCAAAGTAAACGGATCCCGCTTTAAATCGAAATTATAAATGTGGAATAATCAATTTTTACAAGAATAAGATCCATATTCCACCCCCACACCTGCAATCTATCTTATGTTTCCACACAACCTTCCCGCATGACCGCACGCACGTTGGGAAAATTCCCCCGAGCGACGAGTGCTTTTCATTTCGAATGACAATGCCGGTACCGTGTGGTACAGCAATGGTGCATATCGTCCACTGACCCATTTCGGTCGCCATCCCGCAAGAAGTGTTGCGCGCCACAAGTACATTCCAAGACCAAGTCACCCGATTCCGGCAGCGCCACTCATTCCCGGCCCGATTGCTCCAATTCAGCGCTCCGGGCGAAGGGAAATCGAAGCGATCGGGAAAGGTTGAGCTATTCAGAGATCGTTTTTTTTGTTGCTTTTTATGCGCACCCAATTGCTCCCACTTCTCCGGAGGGGCGGCCACCCGGTCGGGCGGCGACTGTCCCAAGCTCCAGCCCGTTGATCGACGCCGACGACGACGAAAGTGCTTGCCAGATTGCTTATGCATCCTCGCTAACGATTCGCACTCGCATCCCCAAAGCCGGCCGAAGCGGTAGCGCACGAAGCAGACGAAGAACTAAAGCGGGCCAAAAAAGTACCAACTCACTTCCGACGGACACACAGACCTTCACAGAGACGACGCCACGGCCGTTTCTCGGACTCAATTGGCTCTCTCCGGCCGAAGGAAAAAGCCGACTTCGCCGGAATGCGGGAGATGATCTTGATGATCGACAATGATTTTACCGATTACCCATATTGGTCACAAAACTGCAACTCACCGATCGGCAAACGTCAACTGATGTGCCGTGGCGAGCGCCATCGGCCCGGGGGGATGGAAAACTGCACCAACCAGATGCACCCTGAGTTCGGACCCTTAGGCAAAATCGGCCACCAGGTCGAAAGTAAGTCAATAAAATCAAATTGAATATTTATTCACCCGTCCACCGGGCAGGCATTTGTCCTACTGAGCGCCACAGCATACGCTTACCATTCGCCACCGGGTACCCCCTGTGCAAGCCCTTCCGGTTGGCCATCATCACCACGCCATCCAAGTATTCGTCATCCGCGACAGCCTCGATCGCCCGCGGGGAAGCAAAGACCGTCCGTCTGCTTTCCACGGCGCAAATCTGCGCGTACGAAAATGGCAATCGGAACTCGCGGGACGCGGGACCAGACACATAAAATGTCAGAACAACTAGGTGAATCAATTGACTGTTTTTTGCCATCGCTCCCATTCGTCCTCCAGGGCTGCACCTTGCTTCGCGAACCATTCCTGCTCATTATATTATCGTTGCGCATTTGGTATTGGCATGATTTTTCGCTACTTTTGCCTCCCGCGCCACCCCCAGTTGTTAGTGACCCTCGCTTGGTTTTGCCCGAATTAATATGCACTCAACTATTGTCGAGGCACTCGCGGGCTCCCCGTGGCATGTTTTTCTCCCCCCCCCGTTGGGTTTTCTTTCCCGCGCGTTTCGCCTCATTCATTGCCGAAAAGGGACTATGGGCATCCCGTTTTCGAATACTCGCTTGCGCACACAATCGGCCGCAGGACGGCCGAGAGGAGGTCAAAATTAACATAAAGTCACCTGTCAACCGGGGCTGCATATTCCCCCCCCCTTGCTGCCCCGGTTTTCCCGGCGGGTCAGGTTTGCATTTCGGTGGCAACGAAAGGAAATGAAGATGAAACTAAAAACAGCACAACAAGAAACGAGAAACAAGGAACAAACAAAAAAACACTCCTCTGGCGAAGATGAACCTGTGCGATGGGTGGGAGGAAGGCAAAAAAAAGGAAACTCTTCTTCGGCCGGTAGCTGCGGGCAAGGGCATTTACCGGAGGCAGGTGGTATCGGTGCCCGCGGCGGTGGTCTGTCACCGGGAAATGGCGACATTTCTCATGGAATAATCGTCCGTCGAGTGGAGGAATATGAGCAATTGATTATGCGCGGACGGTCGCCGGTGGTGTAAGGAGATGGAGGGAGGGAGGGGGAGCTGGAAGGCACCCAGTGCGAGGGAGGGATACGAATTCGCGGTCAAGGTACGTATCCCCCCGCTTGAAGGGGGAAAATGCTGATGGATGATGCTCGGTAGGAGCGGACGGTTCGGTATCCTCAACCGATCGATGGGAGACACACGCTCGGACCGAAGATGCTCGGATGAAGATAACACGCTCGATTGGAATGTGGCCACATTCGGAAACGACGCGACAGCGACAGCGCAACGGTTGTAGTTTTTCGTCGGATCCGTCCAACAAAACAACCGCAAACAACCACAAGTTCGCTTTCCGTTTTCCGTTCGCACGCACGCAGCACAGGGGTGCCGAGGGGGGTTGGGGGTTGGGGTGAGTGGTGCGTTCTCCCCACGGACATGGCTGGGAAAAGTCAATCGATACATCAAAACCTTCTTCCGAATGAAAGTTGTCGGGGATCGCAGGCGGAAAAAAGCAGTCGTACTGGAAATGGACATTAAACGTTGGCTTTCCTATTCGCAAACTCGCCTCGTACTACTTTCTGGAGTTCAGGAGTTTTTCCACCTCCAGGTGGAGTTGTGGCCCGCCAAGAATGCGGACAGATCGTGCGTGAGCGCCCAGCAACCGCACACTTACACTTTGGGGTCAAAGTTGATTCATCGAGGCGACGGTTTTCAATTCAATTTTTGCGCTCATTGTTGCGCCATCACAATGCGGAGAGTTGGGGTTAAAAAAAAACTGGGCCTCCTAGCAACGCCCTTTGCCGAGCGGTTCCGCCCTTTCAACGGTACCTCTCTCTTCCCCTCCCCCGATGATGGCGAGTGTCAGTTGCTCCGCGGATGGAACACTGGAAGCTCCGATTGACCTTCATAACTTTTCCCGCAGGAGAGGCTCCCTTTCTTTCCGAACTGGAGCAAAGCTGCCAACTAATTGAAACATACTGTACCAGTCAACCAGGCGGGTGAACAAACACGGACTAAATAACGCCATCGGCGCCAGAGGGGGCATTGCACTCCCCCGCTTTCCACCCTCGTAATCGCGTGTGAATTGGAACATTAATGGCATATCGAGCAACGCCTCTGCGCCGGGGGGCTCGCATTAGAGCTTCCCCCCCACTATTCCGTTGCCCTAAGTCTTGGGCTCGGCTAGGGATTATTATTAGCATAAGCACACATTGTTACCGAAACGAGCGGATGCGGTTGCGTTCCAGATTGTCTGCGCCGGGAGTGGGGTTGTGTTAGATGCGGGGAGGGGAAAAAAAACATGAGTTACACAACATCAATTAGACATTCATTCATCATCATCGTTCGGTCCATGCGAGTGCCACTTCGGTAGGCTTCCGGTTATGTAGTTATGCTTGCTCCGGTTTTACATCCACTAGCTCCACAAAGATCATCGCACCTTTAAGGTAAGCGAATGGAGAGGGAGTGTTTGAATTAGGACAAGGCATATGGATTTCGAGTAATGGATGCTTGCTACTGATAAAATACCGACCAACACTATATTATACCTAGCCACACTTTTTGATTTTTGGTTAAATAACCATTATTCAGACATTTTTCATTTCGTAAAAAACACATTTGACACAGTAACAGGTTGAATTAGATGCAACATATTTTAATTAATATAACACTTGTCCGTTCTCTCTTGTTCAATATTGTTTTGTTTATTAATTTGTTCATAACCCATAAGTGAGAGCGTCTTGTTAATGTAGAGCAATGTGTTATATGTAAAATACATTTTGCTCGAATTCATTTATCGATGCGATCGACGAGTTTTTAAAATCCCGATTTTGCCCAAAATTGTATAGCTTTTTACCTGTTGGAGTTTGCCCTTCTGAAACCTGAAAGTCCTTTTATATGAGGCGTATTAGCAATTACACAAGTCTTTGTATATTCCAAGTATAAAAGCAAATTATAGATTCGCACACATCAGAACTCTAAATACTTATTTCAGTATGGCAATCAATATTTGGTTAAGAATAAATTAAACATTGAAGTAAAGATCTGTTGCTCTTCCAATATTAAATACATATTGAACAGAATTCACTCCATGTGGCCATGTTTGACCGTATTTTAAGAAAAGTAATTCCGCTTTTTACTCAAATATTAAAATATTTGCAGCGAGTTTAACAAATTGGTATATTTTCTCTAAAGTAAAAAAACAAACTCTGACTTCCAAAAATATATTTTTTGGTTACTTAAGCCTGCATCTTTTATGAGAATAGCATATCCCAAAAATATATTTTTTGGTTACTTAAGCCTGCAACTTTTCTTGGAATAATTCTTGTTCTGGCAGAATTGTTTATTATTCTAAACAAAAATTTACAGGCAATTTTGTAATTCAAAAGAATGTTTTTAAACCTTTCTAAAGGTAATCTAAATGGTAAGAATAGCTACAAATAGTTTACAATAGGTAATTGACCTTACTGCAAACCGTTTTCTATGTGGAATATGACTAGTTGACGAAATGTACAATGATTTTATTTGCGTTATGTAGAAAAAAGGCCCAAAAATCATTTAATTACCATTTACTTGTGTTTCGGAATGGTTCCTTGTTCGGTAATTGGCAAACTACAAACATCCGGTTTAAACCGTGTACAGAGATTGGAAAATATCTCAAACAGCAAAAATGGACCGTTTTAGCATGTTGCTACACATTAACCAATTACTGCTGCTCGGCAAATACCTGAAAGATATTTAATAGCAAACTGGTGGAAGTTTTGCAAAGAAACTCGAAGTAGGTGCTTTCCACCTAGCGTAAGGCATTTTCTACGCCAGCCTTTTCGAGCAGCGAATTCCATCGAGCCATTGGTCGGCTGTGGGCTGAAGGTATTGCTTCACTTTTCGCAGTGCTCCATTTTTAGCAATTATCACAAAATACAACCAACATCGACGTGCGATCTGTTTTACGTCGGGCCACACTCTGTTATTAGCTCGCATTCCATCGGGAAGGGAACATCTTCACCGCCAGGCGGGCCCTCCTTCCTAATGGGGCTTCCACCTGTGGAGGAGGAAGAGGAAGAGGAGGAGGATATGTGGGGAATGGATTTGTGAAGAAAACCTCGATCGCACAGACCGTACCAGGTGTGGAGAAGATTTAGCCTAAATTCCCGGACATGCCCGGATCGTCTCGGCAGAGGTCGTCTCGCGGGGGTTGATCCTCGTGTGGAATCGAGTTTGACGGCTACGATCGCTTTCTCGGGGGCACCTCACTCGGATGGCCCGGTGGCTCCGATGGACCGGCCGCGGGGCGCGCAAGTACCATCCGGATGGCCCGGTCGGAAGAGGTCACGTCGGGATTCGTTTCGGTGTTTGCAAAAAGCTAAAACCCGAAGCTGTGGAAAAGAGCAGGGAAAAACCCCAAGCGGCAGGAAGAAGAGAGAGAGGAAAATCGTGATCGATGATTTAGACCGGGGTCTCGACCGTTTTCCTTTTTGTTTTTGCATGGATGAAGCCTCCACGCTCGTGCCTCGAAAGTGTATTATCCTTGGAAAGACCGCAGAAGAGAGCCAATTTTTATCGTCCACCATCGTCCGACGTTGGAAGCGGGGTTAACGCTTTTGTGCAGGTGGGGTTGGCTGTTGAGCGCGGGAACATTATTTTACGATTATGTTTGATCAGCTTAATGGCGAACGCGGCATCGATACCGATCGGCAGTAGCATCCCTCGCAGGGGCGCCCAACTCTGACACCGCAGGTCACACGCGTCAAGCTCTTCCACGCCACGGATTCGGGGACTTCGGAAGTTTCTCTTTCAATTGCTTGCAAAATATCGGTCACCTTTGAAGTGTGTGTGTGTGTGTGTGTGGGGGTGCGTGTGACCTGGAAAAGAGGATCGGCCTCCGGCGTGTGATGTCGTGCACCTGCGCACCAGCTTCGAAACAGGACGACGCATGGAGCGTGATCGTGTGCGATCGTTCGCGAGTCAGAGAAAGTGAGGGTGGTTTTTCTTTAAACTAAGCCAAGAAGGGAAAGCCCACGGCTCAGGCTCAGGACGCCGCCCCCTGTCATGTTGCTGATGAACTACTCAGCTCAGGAATAGGTACGGGAGCATCGCCAGCATCGACGACGAGGGTCCGTAAATCATTCCGTCGGTACAACAACGTTATCCGCACGAAGGAAAGCTAATATAGTTCAACGATCGGCAGGATAATGGGGTGGCGGGCGGCAGATGACCGCCCAGTTAGAGTTTTCGTCCCGCTCGCTTCTGTCACCTGTCACCAGGCGCTATTGACGTCGATCGAGATTAGCGGAAAATGATACCGTCGAAGCGATACGATACGAGCCCACTCTACCGACCTTCACCGACATTGGGAGGGCATTAATCATCATCAACGGAGCGGTGGTGGCGGTGGGGAAAGATAAATCCACCGTTGAGGGATGGTCCGACGATCACTCTTCTTCGGCCGGGGTGGCAGGTGAATTTTTCATCTCGTCGCTTTGGGGTGCGCTTTAATTAGAAGGGAGAGAAAACCCATTCGTCGTGGGACACATTTCCATTCTGGCGTTACTTTGTAACCGATTGTCCACCGAAACATCCCACTGTTCGCCGTGGAATTCTGCGCCCCGGGAACCTCTCACCTTCTTCGTGCTTTTTTTCCCCCAGGGGAAGAGAACTCACTAGCGTGGGTTTTCGTGGTACATGCAGTTCCCTCTCGCGAACATGCAGCTCCCAACTTTGGCCACTTTCGCGACACTGTTGCAGTGCCGAGGCACAGTTAACGCTTCCATACGTGGTGTCGTCGTCGTCTGCACGACGCCATGTCGCGCCGGGACCTTCGATGACCCGGTGATGAGCAAACGCTGTACTTTGCTAATGCGTGATACCGATGATCCGCGGAAAGGGTTGGCTGAAGCGTCCAATAGCTTACCGGATCGGTTGCTCCACTTACGGATCGGGTTCGGCGTCGTCTTACGATCCGGCGTAGTGCGGCTACCGTTATGGCTTTCGGCCATCAGATCTCTACCTTTCGGTACTGGGAGGTAAGGAGGTTTGTGTGCGTGCTTTTCCCATCCTCGATGCGGGGAAAACGATTCCCATTCGCCTTCGCAACACTCAGAAAAAGATGATTTCCCCCATCCCTTGGGTGGATCGTTTTTCGGTGGTCCATTTAATTTCGGTATTTTTCGGACAATTGAAACCTGCAATATTATCCACTCCCGGTGTTGCGCACTCCCCCCCCAAGCCGCACTCCCTAAAGGCGCCTGCCAGGTTGGTCTCGGGTACGAGTTCTCCTCCTCCACCACAGGGAAGAGGGGGCGATGAAGTTGAAAAAAGAAATAGGCCAGCCTCTCGAATGTCTATGATTAAGCGGATAGCGATCTAGCGGCCCCGATCTGTCGCTTTCGGGAATCCGTTCGCGCGAAGACTCACACTTCCAGTGCGCGGTTTTCTGGAATCGAAACGGAAAGCCCGGTAGGGCCCGGCAGCCAGGCCCACGGGCTACGTTCGCACCGTCGTCCTATCGGAAGCATATCTTCCGCGAACACGAAACGCTGGAACGAAAGGGCGCGGGTGGTTTTCGGGTGGTTCGTGTTTCGCCTTGGTGGCCTTCTCCGTGTTTTTTTTCCGCATCCCCGGAACCCCGGACTGCCGCGTTCTACGATCGGTAAGAGATCTTAACCAAATGAGGCTACGACCCGCGCAACCAGCACGGCGCGGTTCTCCACTCCAACCCAGGGAAAAAAGGTGGAAAAATTAGAAATGAAAACATGCTGGAGAGAGAGCCGAAGAAACATGAATCTCCTACGTAAAGGGTTTCGAAATGGGTTTTGCATACCGATGCTGTATGAGGGTGGAATGGGTGAGGGCCATGCGAGACGTGCAGCCAGCAGTAAGCGACGCGAGGAAAGTGTAATTAGAGGTGGGAGAATTCTTCCGATGCTGATGAATTTTCCGCGATAAGAACAGCGCCACTTGCGCGAGTGCGGTGCAGCTTCTTCGTTGGGCGCACGGGTACGACACGATCTCTTCCCGCCATTCTTTCCCGTTTTCTCAACGGAGGGAGATGTTCGAGTGTGTGTGTGTGTGTGTGTGACGCCAGGCGCCGCCGTACAAACCACGATCGACTGATGCCGATGAGGAAGAGGCTGCTGATGATGATGCTGCTGCTGATGATGACTATCCAATTATAAGCCCTTTTTCATAGGCCCCCTAATCAAAGCCGGAATCGTTCTTGGCGCATTGGAATGTTCGATTCGGAATCGTGGAGCTCAAGGGCCACGAAAAGGATTACACAGGCGGTCGAGGTGATCCGCCGGCGGAAGACGAAAGACGTGGGCACAACAACCGCTCGGAGAACGAAACATTTCCTCCAGCATCGGCTGAGAACGGAATAAAACAACGGAAATCATGTGATCGATAATTGGTCAACAGTTTTATGTCGCTCAGAATTGCGCCGACCTGACTATTTATGGACGCACACATAACTGTGCATGTAAGCGCAACAGCGGGCGAAGGCAACGGAACGCCGGTGTTTGACGACCGAACAAATTCGTCCCCAAGGGGTTGCACGGAAAATAGTGCACGTAGTGGCGTGGAAACCGCCACGGTCTTGAGACGTTCTTCTGCCGACAAGTTCCCCGTTTTTATTTCGGTCTCTTTCCTCCCACCTCCCATGAGGGAGATGGGTGGAAATTTGAATGTGAAACTAACCGAACAAAACCGACCGAAGGAACGACACGATAAACCAGAATGATGCGTTCGGGGACCGCGAGAAGGACGGGGGCGATGGGGCCTAAGATGAACTAAATGCACCGAATGGGGGAGAAAGCATCCCCAAGGCAAGCGAAGCGCAACCCAGAGCGCAACCCCGAGCCAATCTATAAGCAATTAATTAAATAAAATTGTCCTATCCGCGGACCCGCTCGCGGACGACGTATAAGGTAAAGATGGTTACGCGAGATTGCGCGACAGTCGGGTGGCAGTCGAAGGTTAGGTGAGTGTGGGAAACGGTCATCGATGCGCGGGTTTTCCGGCCATCTCCAAACTCTGGACGCACACGGACACACGAGTGGGACAAACTGAAGAAGGTCCGACGCCCCTTTGCATCGGCCGGTTTGTGCGAAGCGTAATTAGCGAAACAATGGCTAATAAAAGTTTATAATTAGTGCACTTTCATGCAACACGATTGGTCCTATCGGAACGGATTGATCGCGGTGGGGGGGCGACGTTGGAAAGGGTTTTTTTGGTTGATTTGGCGATTCCCCTCTCATCCTCAAGTGGTTGATATTCTCACCAAGGATTAACGAAGGCATACTTTCCCCTTGTTGAGAACCCATAATAAACTGAAATATAGCACTTGTTGGGATGTTTGAAACAAACACGATGCGTTAAAAGAATGTTGTCCGAGAATTTGCCTTGAAGTTTACCACAGTGACGATTGAACGTACGCAAATATTAAGCTTCAAAGGTTTCCGTTCCAATTCCATCAAAACATCGCACCAAACCATCGTTTGAGAGTAATTTAATATCACTTAAATAATTTAAATATGTTTCGAAAATATTTTAAAGAAACCTACGTACATAACTTGCGCAAAATTAATTGAGACCGAGATATCCGAGAATCCAACTGGCTGTGACCATCTTAATCTAAGGTCAAATATTTTAATGACGTTTACAAGAACTTTATACTATACTTCCATGACAAAGCTTTAAATTTTACAAAACTAAGATTTCTATAAATCACAAAATACATTTTGTAAAGTTGCTGTAAACAGCAAAAAATTTATAGCAACAAAAACAATGGTTTACAATAAATAAATATGTAGCCGATCAACACCATAAAATACTTTTGAGTTAATAACTTGGAAATAAGAAGAAAGAAAAGTGTTTGATTTATATAATATCAGTTTGCTTAAATTTTTTAGGAAGGAACTTTAATAATGCAGAAAAGTTGGAGAAGCATGGATAATTTTTAAAGTAATTCTTTGTAACCTTTTAAAAACAAAATTTAATTTAAAAATAATTAATTGTTGGAAATAAAGTTTATTAACCGTGTCGATCTTAATTGTGCCGATAGTTAAGAAAAAACATATGACACCTATAGACTAAGCAATGAAAACTTAGTTTGCAACACCATACTCATAATTACACTTTAAATAGTACAAGTTAATTAGAAGAGATACCATGAGAATGGTAAAAGGCGTCAAAATTTGCCTCGCCTTAGTTAACCATTACGTTCCTTCAAGAGTGTAACAGAGTGGCTGTCACTAAAAAGTAGACTGTAGCGATTTCCTCATAATTTTATTTAAATTTATGATCTCCATTCCATGATCTATGACCGGGCAATCCGCAGATGAAGATCATGTAATCGACACGCCCGGGTCGGCATTGCATCAAACGGCTACCGCGCAACAGGTTTACCTCGGTTGTCTCCGATTATTAGATGAAAGAAAAAAAATGGGAAAAATAAATACCATAACGTATCGTATCCGTTCGAAACGTAGCGACGAACCCTACCGAACACAGCCAGCAGATAAATAATCACCCGAGAGGAGAAATATGCTGCTTCCTGTGCACCCACACTCGGGCAGGTACATAAAAAGACAACCGGCTAATGGAGTTGCGGCCAGTTTGGTTGAAAAGTGGTTCAATATCATACCACCACCCTTCCTGGCCCTGCCGAAGGTACGTCGCTCGGATGCCGTAGTGCAGTAGTCCTCGGAGATAACAATCTTAACCGTTTGTCAGCCATATTGTCCGGCGTGCGGAGCCCAGCGGAATGGTATCCCATTTAGGTAATAAGAAACACACGCACAGCAGGCTCCATGGGCTACATTCCGGCCATACAAAAATCATCAAACCACTTAATAAACCTACTAATTTACAATCCACTCCGCTTCCTTCCTTCGAGCTTTCGATGGCATTCGTAAGAGCTGCGCCATAAATCGCAGTATCGATCGTTGCGGAAGGAGCGAATGGGGGAGCAGGCTTCAGATGCTAGCTAAGTAGGTGCTCCTAGAAATGGGGCCCCAGGTCGTTATGAGTGTGGCCGAAATAGCAAAAATAAAACCAGTCGGTCGCTAAATAAACAAAAACACACAATCATCCCGATTCCGCCCGAGCAGGAAGGCACCTTACGTCGGGCATCGCAAATGGCCCTACATTACAACGGCTTGGGTTGCGGAAAAAGCGGGCACACCAAATCTGCACACTCACACCGGAAGGAATATGGCAGGGTGGAGAAAAACGGCAGCAGCTACACGCCGGTTTCAATGCTGGACCACGGCCAACAAGAATTTAAACCTTGAGTGCCGCCAGGTGCGAACGAGCATCAAATCGGCGACCGAACGAAACGAGCCGGAGGTCGGTGGAGGAAAAAAAACCTGCCCACCAACCGGGATCGGAACGGTTGCTCCGGACCCGATGCCCGGACACGTTCGCATATGGCACACCTCGGATTGGGTATCGATCGATTAAAAACCGGGGTACTGTTAAGTAGCATAAATTCCAATCAGTCGAAGACCGGTGCCCGGCCGAGGTGGACGATTGGGAGGGTTGGGTGGGATGGCCGTGCAAAACACCCTCCATCTGGTAACGGGTAAACATGGTGTGTACTATTCACATTCAAATTTTTAGGCCACAGCGAATTGTTCTGGTGGGCCGCGCAAAAAGCGCCACTAAAGCTAACAGTAGTTCGGTGTTTGTCGTAAATTGTACCCGACGTAGCCCGGTAATTTAATCCACCTTCCGGGAAGAGGGGGTCCCTCCAGGGTTGTGCAAAAACGTAACAAAATAAGATAAATAAAACCTCCATCTCGGCCACCTTCAGTTGGCCAAAGTGGAGCCCTTGTTTTCCAGCGGAACGCTGAATCATCCGAAAGCGAAAGTCGTCTCGTCTATCGCGCACCACAAGGGGGATCGCACATAATTGGACGCCATTTTTTCTCGCCCCAAAACGATCGGTGGCGGTGAGGGAAAAAATCGTGCGGGAAAAAAAATATCGCCCCAATCAGGTAGTGTACACATACACAATAGGCCACAATTACCATCGGCTGGCGCGATCAAGGAAAGCGAGGTAGCACAGGCCCTCTCTTTTCCTTCCGGATCATCTCCGGGTTTTTTTGCGTGTTTGTTGTTTCCCGAAAACGAAACAATGAATGGGATTTTTTGGCCCGTTTCGTGTTTACGCTACGGCGGGGAAGTTCTTTTTCCTTTCGCCCCACTGCGAATGGTTTGTTGTGGTGTTTGCGCGTTTTCACTTTTCACCATCGATTGATTGGCGGCGATGATGGCTTGGCGAATATGGCTGGCGGCGTTCGCACCTTGATGATGCCCGCGAAAGATCCATTTTATCGCGACGGATTGATGTGTACAACCCAAAGGGGGAAGAGGGGCAATGGCGACGGGGTCGAAAATGATTTTATTTAATTCGATAATGATATTTATCGGGTCAGCGCGATCGGTGAAACTGTGCCGATGTTTAAACCGAAGCAAAGAGGGAAAGCGATCCCGTGATCTTCACTTCTATTTTTTTGTGTTGTGGTTGTTGTTTGTGGTTGTTGTCTGTGATGGGTTAGAGGGAGTTTTACCCTTTCCCCCGGGTCGTCTTCAACATCACACCGTGCGGACGGAAGTCCGACGATGCGATCGTGACTGCGTTTAGAGCGGGCAAAGTAAAGCGAGTAAACGGCATCGGCCAAAGCCCCCCCCCGGAACGGCCGGTGGAAGGGCACGGACACTGGATCACCGGGGTGAAGAAGATTAAATCAACACCGAACGAAGGGTGAGGGTGACCGTTCTCGACCGACACTTTCGACCCTCACCATCCTTTCACCAAAAGTAAAAAAATAAAAAAAAGGGAAGCAGCGTGGGCATTGGTCAAGACGGTCGTGTTGTTTTCTTTTACTCGACATCGACGACCCAAGCCGAACCCGGTGACCTACGCTGCAATCATATCGACGATGGGGTGATTGATAGGGAATTTAGGGGCACATTTTTATCCGATAAATGTATATCTCTACCCTGCCACCCCTCCTGCAGGGGCGAGATTTATTCGGCAGCTCGTCAGGGATCCCACTGATTATAGCCTATCGGTAGCGGACTCTGACGATGATAAGCTGCCGGCAGGAGTTGCGCGGCAGCGACGAGAGGGCATCGCGTGCGCAACACCACGCTCGGGGAGGAAGTTGGACTCGATTCAACTGCATCCAAGCCATAGACCAAAGTTTCACTGCCCACAAGCAGTCACACCTTCCGATCTATTTTCGGTGTCACGAAACGCACCTCAAATCTCCTCGTTCTGTTATTAGAAAGTGTTTGCAGTCGTCGACAGGAAAGTGTTTCTGTTTGATGGAAGGAGGATTCTATCTACCAAAGCCCGACGACAGGGAGATTTTATCGCCTGCTGAAGGGTTGAGTTAATAAGGGTTTGGTAGAAGAGCACTTGAAATTGCATCCATAGAAACTGGAGTCACGAAATGTGGACGGATGAATGTGTGTCACGTAAACATCCAAACACGCTACGCATAATGTTTGGAATGGATTAATTGGACATGCTTTCAACAAGCAAGGTCAAATGTATCAATCTTAAATGGCCGCTAAAGCTATAGTAAATACTTGATACATTTTAAAAGGTTCACATTGGAGCTACTAAGAATAGTTTAAACAAAAACCTTTTTCTTCATTAACACGTTGACAGCTATCATTAGTTATAAACAGTTGTTGGCCCAGCAAATAAAAGAAAATGCAACATGAACTATGATAATACTAAAACCAAATTCTTCGAGAAGCTAAGTATTTGCTTGGCCTTCAAAAAACATTATATTAAATAAATGTGCCAAAAACACTAGGCAGTCAACATGTTCATGAAGTCAACATTTATTACTTTTCTTCTCACTAAAATGTCAATTCGATAATAGATCTCCTCACATTTGGTGTTCTAGTTTGAAATGTTCTCTTGAAGGCTACAATAATAAGACCGCAAACTCCAAGCAATTGTCTGCCTTTACTGTGAGACAATCGAGTTGAAATCTGTGGTCCGATACGAAGCCTTTGTTTGTTTGTCAAAATTAAAGGGAATTAAAATTAAAATGAACTCCTTCATCTATTTATCGAAAAACCAAAGCACAGAACCATTTGAGTGAAACTACCGGGGACATTATAGAAAGCAATAAGTTGACGAATATAAAATCTGAGAGACATTAAACGAAAAATTCCATTTCCTCTAAATTCGCTGCTAAAAGTTATTTAAAATCTATTGGTTTATTTATTCTATTTAAAAAACTGTCCATTTGCACTTTTGATTTCAGTATTCAGTTGACTCGCAGGCATAACGCCCACTTCACACGCGTGCGTTGGCGTGAATGGCCAGAACACCGTCGTACGCGTTGGCCGGAAGAACAATCTGAGCGCGTCCATCGCCTCCGACCGTGACGGTGTTTCCGGTGCAAGCCCCGTTCACCAGGTCACCCGAGATAACGTCACAGTAGGTACCGGGCGGCAGGCACGTCTGCAGGTTCTGGTTCAGATCGAACGACTCAAGGTTGAAGGCGATGAAACCGCGTCCACCACGGCAGAACGCCATCTGGTAGTTGCCGTTGTCCCACCAGTCGTTGATCTGCGTGCCGGCGACGGCATTGCGGAAGCCGATCATGTTGTAGATCTGACGCCACCGGTGCTCGCACACCCAGCCACCTCCACAGGAGTTGTCCGCGTTGAAGGTCGGCGAGATCAAGTTCTCGTTGGCGTCCTGCGGCGGTCCTCGCTCACTGTCGGTGAACGAGAACGAGCTCATGACGCGCACAATACCGAACGGGTGGGCCAGCATGAACGCCGTGGCCATCTTGTAGTTTCGCGGAACCTTGTACGTGAGGACCTCGGCACCGCCGGCACCGTGTCCGCGCTGGTTGTCGTGGTTATCAACGAACACCAGGGCCAGATGCGACGGCAGGAAGCCCCAGCCCGTTCCCCAGTTCGTTAGGTGACGGAACGGGTTGCGTCCACGGAAGACGCGACCGATCTCGGACGAGTGGCGGAACTCCGTCACCGTACCGAGGTGCGTGTACTCGTCACGTGTCACGGCCTCGCCTCCCAGATCGATGACTTCCTGCGTGAGGAAGGGGCGCGCACCGGCCGGGAATCCGTGCGCCGTCGGCAGATTGTCCATACGGCTGTAGATGGCCTGCAGGTCTCCGGGCCACATATGCTTGACGGCGTCCACGCGGAAACCGGCGACACCAAACGAGATGAGCTTGTTCAACATCTCCACAATTTTCTCACGCACCCATGGCACTCCTTGGTTCAGATCGGGAAGGGCCGCTAGCTGACAATTGCGGACCATGATCGGATCCTGGTAGTTCGTGATGATGCACGGCGAATTGAAGTCCAGCTGACTGAACGGTACGCCCGGGTACGAGAAGGTTTGCCGGTTGGCCGTGCTACCACCAGTTCCGCCGCCTCCCACCAGGTCGGCCATGTGGTTGAAGACTATATCGACGTAGATGCGTACACCGACCGCGTTACAACGTCGAACCATGTCCGCGAACTGAGCCTCGTTGCCCGAGCGGGTGGTCAAGCCGTATGACATTGGCTGGTAGCGTTCCCACCATGGTCGCCCGAAGCTTCCTCCGATGACGGCGTTCTCTGTCGGGGGCGACACCTGCACGCCCGCATATCCTCGCGGTGCAAGGAAGTTCTCGCACTCGTTCGCGATGTCATCCCACTTCCACTCGAACAGGTGGACGATACAGCTTCGGTCGGCCCACTGATGGGTATTGAAGTATGCCGACCCAAGGGTGGCACACGTCGCTAGCAGAACTACTGCGACCCGCATTGCTGTTTCCTTTCACACTACACAGAAGTTGAGTTCAGTTTACCGAGGCACAGCGCCATTCCGTCGTTTTAAATACCGACCAACTCCCAGTATGACCACGATAAGATAAAGATAAGCGCATTAAAAATCGATCAACGGATTTGACCAAATCATTAGATTCTTCTGGCAACACTGCTATCTCTAAACGTACCAAAAATCCCATGATAAAAATAATTTTCTGATAAAACAAGGCAGTGGAAGAAGGATGATAAGGGCACTTCCTCTAATGACGGAAGTCATTCATTGGTAAACTAAGGGAAAAAACAGAGTTTCTCCATAGCGGCTGAACCATTTTTAATCAAACTTTGGTTGGTTTGTTTACGTTTGTTACAGCAATGACATATACAGTGTAAACTCAACTCACAAGTATAAACGGTTATGTCAAAGTGTATGCACCAAAGTTATGCACCAGGGCTTATACAACACGGGGAAATCTATGAAATATCAACCATTTTACTATATGTAAAACCAGTAAATATGCCGTTATTGTAACTATTAAATTAAAATATAATCCCGTGTTTTTTTATGACGGGACATCATTTGCATAATATCGTTTTCAGACGTACACGAAATACAATTCGGTGGAGTGTACTGCACGAAAAAAAAAAAGAGCTAACATAATAAGTTTGTACTTCTTCTCGTAACGATTTTTCAAATCTTCAAGTATCAATCAAATACTAAACAAGCCAGGAATATGAGACCAAATTGTTTGCTAGAGAACAGCGATTATTATTCGCAGGAAATTGCTAAGTACTTTTGATTATTCTCTCCCGTAACGTTTAGGTTAGAATTAAAACCAAAATTTAGCATAGGGTATTTTGTTCAACCCACTGGTAAAAAAACCCGATTACTTAAATAAACTGAACGGAACTGAATTGAAAGTAAAATCTTACAATTAGGATTTACAGAACTGTTATGTTTGAACATCAGTACCTTTGGTAAACTTTCGGCAAGCGGTGAGGTACTGAATTTAATTTAATAACTCTGATTGTGGACATGGTTTCCGAACTACAGGACATGGCTTCCGAAATACTTGCCCCTACCAACACGTGTATACTACGATCGCTGTTGATCTTTATCATCTGAAGGAAACCGGGGAATAATGACACATTCTGCGCTCCCATCGCCGCGTTAGCAATTGTTAGCATGCAGTCCCATTGGGGGTCTCTATGATTGACACTTTAACTACCGAAACAACGTCCAAACCATCGTGGCTGCACCGTGGTCAGCGACATGACGCGTCGGCACGGGATGTGCGGGGAGAGAAACTTTCCCCTGCCAATTATGGCATTGTTGTTGCATTGCCCGAATAACCGTGCGCCACGACAATCTCCCCCATAGCACCGGTACGGACGAAGATCATTCACAGGAGATCGATTCTTTTCATTCGCCCGTTGCGGCATGCGCATACACTCCTTCGACGGAAGAAATTGTCCGACTGTCCGACGGGAAACCGACGGAGCTGGACTTGGGAAGCGGTCGACGAACAATTAAGGCACCGTCCGGAGTTCGAGTGTGCCAGTGCCCGAGTCTTACCCTCTTCTGCTGCATCGAGGGAGGCGGCTGTAGTCCAGCCACCCAACGGTTAGGTCAGTTTTAACCTAATTCACACGATTAATAGCAGGAGGTTGATTAGATCTTCGATCCCTTAAGAGGGATTCGCAGCCATTTGCTTTCGTCAGCCCGATGGCCGTATTTCGCATCTTCCCGAAATGCTGAGGATCGCACCATACAACATCGCTCGGCGCTTGTGACGTCAAACTCTCACACCCACCGGACAATTGATTTCGGTAGCCTGAGTCATAGGAACGTAAAAAACAGAATGGGGTCTTGGAAATGTCTGGGACAATGGAATCAAGGCACATCCAAACCACATCGTTGCCTTCGTGGCGCGATCGATATCGATCAGATGCTCCACGGTGGCACGAAACCACCACGAAGACCATTTAATAGGCCATCCTTTCTATCTGCATCCAAGTCTGGCACGTTTCTTCACACACAGGTAGCACACCAAAAGGCCCTACGGTCTAGCGTGGCTCGGGAGCACTGTGATTTGCATTTGACATTTAAATTATACCCAGAATCAATCCTCCTCCGATTTCCCTGTGCACTTCCAACCTCTGCCAAAAGCCTCGGTTCAGAACGAAAAAGCGATGAAGCAGCAAAACGAGTGAACGGTTCCAGAGCTACTCATGCCCCCAGGTTGCGATAACGACGCGACGCTTCGATATGAAAAGCTTTCCAGGCTGGACTTCATTTGGGTTTTTTATTCGAATCGAAAGTTCATTTCATTTGTTGATCCGCCGCGAATAAAGTATCGCAAATCGAGAGCTGATGCTATTGATATTGGCATTAATTACGGAACGGTTTAACTTACAAATGATTTCTTTGAGCTTACTTTCACTTTTCTTGGACACACGTTGGAGATGAAAAGCTTTATTTTGAGGAATAGCTTTCGTCTTGGGTGAACTACTACTTCAAAAACTGGGTCACCGGACGACAGTTAGAAGGCTTTTTGTAGCAACATTTTGTTTTTGCCACTCTGCCAGCGAGTGCAGGGTCTAACTTTGTGCATCTAAGACTTGCAGACTTAGATTTGAGATTCTCTTGAAACTTCAATTCACGTTTTGACTAATGTTGTTACAGAGTCTTTTGACCTGGTCCGGTTAATTCAGATGCATTGTAAAGATTCAATTGAGCAAAGAATGTAAATTTATATATTCGTGTAAAGTTCATAATTACCGTGAGAAGCAAAGAGTGTA